>NC_056725.1:1952152258-1952419758 GCF_019279795.1 Protopterus annectens | reverse complement strand
AATAATTCCACATTAAAGAGATCTGTGACTAATGAAAAGGTTGCTGCTAGCAAACAATTTTATATGTCATTGTTTCATCTACAAATAAAGTGCCTGTTGCCCTTGAGGAATAAACTGCCTATGTTACATTAAAAAATGATAAGGTAGTAATATTGCAATATGACAAACTGATAATAGGTAAACGGACTTGGCATAAACAGCACTAAACTTCTCTCCCCCTAAAGATCTATGCAGCACAAGAAGTCTGGAAAAAGCCAAAATTTATTGGGGGAGGGCAAAGGCCCAAAACCAGGGACACATGTTAAACATTGCTTGTATAATCTTAGAAAAGTTCCTAGAATAAAATGTTTTGTGTTACCATGCGTTTTCTGAAAGACAGGAAGACTAAAACTTAAATGGCTATCATTAAATTCAGTTCTCACTGATTTGTCAAAAAACCACAAACTTTAAGAGGAACAGACCACAAGTATGAGCCAAACATTCCAGACATTCTGTAAAACTTTGGACTTAAATCCTTGAATCACAAGTGGTATGGATAGAGAATTTAGGCTCTTGCTCCTTGTACCTAAGGTACAGGGTTTCAGTTTGAGTAACTCTAACTACCAGTTATACCTAACAGGTGCATTTTCACACACACACACACACACACACACACACACACACACACACACACACACACACACACACACACACACACACACACGCGCGCGCGCGCTCGCACACACCCCACCCTGCATTTCAAGCACACACACCAACCCCCTCCAGCATTTCATTACACACACCACCCCCCCTGAATTTCAAGCACACACACTCCTCCAAAGCAGCAGCAAAAAACGTAATAGGGAACTAGTGTATCTCCTTAGCAGCATAATACATATGTTAGCATCTCCTGCATTTCAGAAGTACATAATACTTCATTAGCAAACGTCTCCTGCAGTACTAATGGACCCTCGGCATTGCAGAACTGTTATGGAAGAAAACCAAACAAAATTGACAAACCAGAGAACAAAAAAGCAGGGCAAGCTTTAAAAACAAATCCAACCATTTGTTATTGTGAGCGCTTTAGTGTCATCAGACAAAATAATTAACCCAAGATGCTGTGCTTGTATACCAATCAGTAAATTACCACACATTATTTAAAGTAACCTGTCACTATGTATACAAATATATATAAAAAGTGATATAAAAGCCAAATAAATAAAAATCACATTAATAATATGAATTCACTGAGGTAATATAAATTCATTACCCAAAACATACTCAAAAAGTCCTTTCAAAAACAATTACTTATTAATTATTAAAATCTATATTTTATACAACACTAGTTATAATATTTCATAAATACATTCAATGACACTTGAAAATTTCTTGCCAGCAACAAATCTACCGTGAATCTATATTTACATGTATACATAACTATTCTCTATTAGCAATTAAACTATTTTATTTCATCTTTCTAAAGCTTTTAACTTAAGGATGCATTTTATAGAACTATACTCGTTGAGCTCTGGAAATGTGCAAGTGTTTGTTCTTATTTGACAAATTAATTCCTTCTAACCTAAACTGCCAGGGACCTCACCTTATATTTTTATCTACACATTCAGCTATCACATATCTAAAATGATGTGATGAGAATTCCAGAATGTGCCTTGCTAATGCATTCGTAGTGGCCCTCTTATTTATGTGGTACTGATGTTCGTATATCCTCTGCTTGAGAGGTCTCTCTGTCTTCCCAGTATAAATACTTGGACACAGCTGGCATAAAACTATGTATACTACTTCATCTGTGTCACAGTTGTATCCACCAGTGATGGAATGCACTCTATCTTTAAGTATGAACCTACTACATGTCATAATGTATTGACATTGTTGGCATCTACCACATTTTCTCATAGCACGATTTGGCCACTTGTGCAACTATTATTTTCTAGTATAGTTTTAAGATTCAAGCCTCTCCTATATACTATGTATGGGTTGGTCCCTACTTTTTTCCTGATATTGGAATCCTCTAGGAGAATTGCCAAATTCTTATTAAGAGTATCTCTGATTTCATTGGCGTCGATGGAGTAGGTCATGACACAACTCATATGGATGTTCTGATGGGCAAAAATAGTTTGTCTAGTTCCCCTCCTTCTGTCAAATATCCTTTATGTAGAATAGGTTTAAAGTGCCCATTATGTCTTTTGGTCACTACTTCTTCTAAAATCTGTTCAAATAGAACTGTGGGGTAACCTCTCTTATTGAACATACTTTGCAGTTTCTTACACTCAGCCATGAAATCCTCATCTAATGAGACCATTCTAGATCCTTTTACTACTTGCCCTTTAATCACCATTTTTTCTGATGGTAGGGGTGATTGCTACTGAAATGCAAAAATGCATTAGAGTAGGTGGGCTTCCTATAGATAGTCACTTTATATCTTTTATTCAAACTATCCTTAGTTAATTGAACATCTAAAAAGTTGATGAAGTCATGGTCAAATTGATAGGTAAATGTCAAGAAATGTGTTAACTCAGAAATAGCTCTTATAAAAGCTATTGCTAACTCTTCTATACCTTTCCACATGAAAAAAATGTCATCTTGAAAGGACTTTTTTGAGTATGTTTTGGGTAATGAATGTATATTACCTAAGTGAATTCATATTATTAATGTGATTTTTATTTATTTGGCAAATTAAATTCATACAAAAAAATCTGGTATAAATGATGCTGTCAACATTAAATGTTTTTTGAAAGACCTGGATGAAGCTGACATGATCACACGTAACTCTGGGTGTGATGACATCAGCAAAAATTCACCAAAAAAAAAAAATGAAAAAAAACCCAGAAATTTGGAAATTAAAGGGGCCACTCGGGAATTCGTGGCACCCCGTTATTTTCACCTCAAAACCAGTAAATACCAAGGAATTTGGTATGGTTGAGAAGTCTGCCTCTGCAGCAGGTGTTGTACCACTTTTCTGTTTTGTTTGAATTTTAGTTTTTGTGCTTTTCAACGTATACTTCTTTGCTCCTTTTCTTTTATATCATTATTTGCATGCACTTTATACTCTCCCTTATTTTTCTTGCCTTCTTTGAGATACTAAATTTAAAGTTGTTGAAATGAAATAACGTGGATAAAAATTTAGATTTAGGATGCCTATTGTTTTCATACAATAGGTTTATGTCTCCTTGTGGAACTCCTGAATCCCATATGCCTTGAGCAAGTCCCTGCTTCAAATTTAATTAAGCTGTAAGGAAGATATGGACTCCTTGTTCCCTCTCTGAATACCTCTGCCATATCTAAATTTCAGGCCTACTAAATACTTACCTCTCAAACTGTTTGAGCAAGAAATCTGGACAAAGCCATAAATAATGGGGGACAAAGGCCCAAAAATAGGGACAATTTTTAAATATTGCTCTTACAAACTTAGAAAGTTTATAGAATAACATGATTTGAATTAGCATGAACTTCCTGAAGGATGTAAAGCCTGAAACTCAAATGTCTGTCATTATTTAATGGCTTGAATCCACAATGATTTTCTAGAAAATCACAATTTTTGAGAAACAGTCCAAAAATATGAGGCAAAAATCTGGACAGTCTGTGAAAATCTCTACACTTGAGAGGTATGACTAAATGCACTAAATGTATGTTGAGGGAAGTTAAATCTACTGCTTGAGTGTACCTTCCAGTGACAGGATGTGGCAGAGTGCTACAGAAAATGCTGGAGGTCATCCATTGTGCCAATTCATTAGTACCTATGATCTCCAATTGAGGAGACTGTCTAAGCACAATACTCTGCCAGTGACAACCCCTAAACTTGTGATGTGTACCAACCATTCCCAACCTGTTTCTGTGGTCTGAGTCATCAGATTCATTCTTACAATGTCACTCACTCACCAGTTCTGTGTAAATTAAGAGCTATACATGTATCACCACTCAGATCAGAGTTGCTTCTGCTCCCCCTCTAACTTTAATTTGATGTCAGTGATCTGAGATCCCTTCTTGTTTCTGCCACTCACTTATTAGTCAATGGAGTACCTGACAGTTTTCACCCACATCCAGCCTGTATGTACAAACTGTTCCTTTCTTCCTTGCACTTTCTAATATAATTTGGTATATGCTGGTTACCTTCTTCCCCCCGTTTGTTTATAGGTGGTTACTGGGTTATTGACCAAAGGTCTTTATAAGCCTAGCCGTGTGTATCCAGTATTATACTAGAGAAACCATTTATAAAGGATCTTGCCTAAACTCGAGATCTTAGTTAGCAATGACTGCCCATGTCTAGGAGGGTCATAGGTGAAATCCCTGACAGGAATTTATGGTTTCTCATCCAGGCTACGCTTAAACAGGGTCACAGAGGGGCTTTGTTTGATGTAAATTGGTAGCCTATTTCAGAGGGGTGGCAACCTCTGAGAGACATATCTATCTCTCCAGCACGTTCTATTTATGTAGCAGGCCAGGTTGCGGTCCGTGGAGCGGATGGCCCTTGTTCCATTTGACTTGCAGATGTGCAGCATTTCCATTATTTTGGATCCGAGATTGCTCTGTAAATCAGGTGCAAGTCCCCTCTAAGTAGTCTGTATGCTACTGAGTACAGTGACAATGACTTAAGTCTGTCAGTGTATGACAAGTGCTGGAGACCCTGAATGTTGTTGGTAATAAAACTCTGAGGTCTCTCAAGTTGCTACAGGTGCCTGGTAAAGTACATACAAAAGGAAGCATTGTACTCAGTTATTGGCCTGATGAGAGTTGAGTACAGGGGTGTTATGAACTCTTTTGCTCTTGAGGCAATGCCTTTACTAATGAGGTGTGCAACATAGAATGTCTTCCTTATCACAGTACACACATGGTTGTCAAAGTTTAGGCTACAGTCAGCTTGCATTCCCAAGTCTCTCACTACTGAGTTGTTACTTAGGGTATTATTATTTATGTGATAGTTTGCAGAGATATTGTTTTTTACTGTAGGGCATGATAATGCATTTTTTAGCACGGAGTTTGAGTCCATGACTTTGACACCAATAATTAATTTGTGTAAGTCCCTCTTGACATAATTTGGGGATTCAGTAATTGCACCTAATTTGCAGTCGTCAGCAAACTTAGTCAGCCACAGCTCTTCTGTTTTGGCTTGAACTCCTGAGAAGTATATTCCAAGCAATAGGGGGCCCAACACTGACCCCCTGTGGAACCCGATTGGTGACTGGTCTGCTGGTTGAGGTAAAGTCACCAACTATGACTGAGTGTGATCTGTCAGTGAGCCAGTTAGCAACCCACCTGATGACATACGGGTTGATAGTCAACTGGGAGAGTTTATTAATGATGATGCCTGACTGTGGGATTGTGTCGAAGACCTTGGCTAAGTCAAGGTATGCTGTATGCACAGATTTGCCTTCGTCTATGGCTCTGATAACATTTTCAAAGAAGTCCACCAGGTTTAACAGCATGACCTGCCTTTGACAAAACCAATCTATGTTAGATCAAGGGTTTGAAGATCACCTATATTGGGGCTGCATTAGTTTGCCAAAAGTTATTTTTATCGAACATATCTTTGTCAACAAGTATTCAGCGAAAATCACTTCCGGGATTCATTGAATTTTCCAAGGACAATGAAACAATTGCCCCACAGCACAATGAAACCAGCAACTAACTAAATCAAACCCATTTAACTGGGGGGGGGTCTTTGCCCCACACACCCCCTGATGGGGGGGGGGCTGCACCCCCCAACTATGTATACTAACTCCAAGATTGCACTACAGCGGGGGAAAAGGACAAAGTTGTGTAGTTGGCCAACTACTTCATTGCCCTTGGAAAATTCAGGGAATTGCTGAAGTGATTTTTGATGAATATGTGTTGATTAATAGGTGTTCACTGAAAATAACTTTCGGCAAACTAATATCGAGCCCCTATAACCTTATTTATAAGGTCCATGATGATTCATTCCATGGCCTTACAGATAAAGCTGGTTAAGCTGTAGCCCCCAGGGTCTGTTACTGTACCCCCTCTATGAATGGGAATGATGGCTGCTGTTTTCCATTCAGCAGGGACAAACCCAGTACTTAAGCTGTGGTTGAAGAGAGTACCTAATGTAGTTGCTACCTCATGTTTTAGACCATTTAAAATGCAATGTGGGATGCCATCCGGTCCCACAGAGGCTCTATTTTTGGCCTTGGAGAGAGCAATAATGACTTTGTTTTTGGAGATGCAAGGTGGGGAGGGATGTAGAGGGAAGGCTTTGTGGAATAAAAATAAAAAATAAAATACCACCAAGGCCACCGATCCAAGAAGTAAGTGAATTTAATGAAACACTTAGCACCTCGGCTTGCACAGCCTTCCAAGAGTAAAACACTATGAAATACTGTTTGCTTATATACAGCATATTGCACAAAACAACTAATCAATTAAAATTACACTTCAAATCACATACTTCCAATTACATTCTTTGTTAAGTCCCTGAGGCTCCAAAGTACCATACTTTAAAATCAGCAGGGTTTCTTTTTTTTAAAGTTTGTTTTTTAAAGACATACATTCACCTATGCCAACTTGCAATTTTTCCAAGACACATCCCCTGAGAGAATCAAGGTTAGAGTGGTGTGCTATCAAAAAATGACTCCCAAGGGGACTCTCTAATTTTTTATTTTTTATGTCCCTAATATGTCCCTGCAACCAGACCCTAAAACTCAGTTTCCCCTATGTAAAACTTCTTACATCCACATCTCGGCACATACAACTGCATTCATGCCTAGCTGTAAACTTGATGCCATTAATATAGGGAAAAGAGCTTACTACGTTTTGGCAGATAGAACAACCATTACATGGAACAGTGCCTTTATTTATGCTTAAGCCCTGACTGACATTAACATCTGGTAAACAAAATTGATTATGCACCAGAATATCAGACACATTCCTAGCTCTTTTATAAGCAATACTCACAAAATCAGATAGTATAGAGTTCAAAATTTTAACCCTTAGGAGCATTGGCCACAAGCTACTTGCTTTTTTAACCATTTCCTCAGTTATAACATTATAAGTTGTCACTAAGAAAACTTTCTTCCGCTGTCCATTATTCACAGCTGTATTGGTGGATTTATTTCCACCAGTACAAACATTATATTTTCCACTAGCACGGACAGAATGAGAATCTTCCTGAGAGTTAACAGAATACCTCCTGTCCATAATTTTTTGTTTAGCTTCCCTGACCAGCTGGACATCATAGCCTCTTTTAATAAACATTTTTTCTGCTTCAGCTATCTCTAAGTCAAAGCTCATATAAAGGCTACATAGCGTATGAATTTGTAAGAATTCGTTATAAGGCAGTACCTTGACCAGATGTTTGGGGTGACAACTGTTCACATATAAAAATACATTTCTATGTTCAAATTTCCTAAGGAGACTAGTAGTAAATCCATCTAAGCTTATATCTAAAAAATTCACGTGTGGGCCAAGCTGTATACCATCAAAGCTTAAGCCCATAGTACTAGCTTATAGGTCATTAACAAACCCAAGGGCCTCTGTCTGGCTTCCTTGACATAAAAAAATAAGATCATCAATAAATCTAAAATATAAAATAACTTTTGATCTAAAAAAATCATGTCTACAAATAAAGTCATCTTCAAGTTTAGCCATGACTAAATTGGCATACACGGGAGCAAAAGCCGCCTCCATGGCAGTGCCCTGTAATTGCTGAAAAATGTCTCCGATGAACATAAAAAATTATTTTTTTAAACAAAACATAACTAAATCTATCAGAAAATGAGACATGGGGAGAGTCCCCCCAAAAAATGGAACAGGGCCTGTGAATCCATATTTCATGCTTAATATTAGTGTATAGACTTTTGACATCCAAACAGAGCCTAAACATGTCCAT
The DNA here is from genome assembly GCF_019279795.1 of Protopterus annectens. Classification (NCBI taxonomy): domain Eukaryota; kingdom Metazoa; phylum Chordata; order Ceratodontiformes; family Protopteridae; genus Protopterus; species Protopterus annectens. Next base: position 1,952,411,918 of record NC_056725.1, on the reverse strand, counting down.
ATTCCAAACTTTACCCTTTAATTTGTTCAACCTACCATGGTGGTATGGCGGTAGCGTTGTTACCTCACAGCAAGAAGTTCTCCTGTTCGATTCTCGGCTTGGCTTGGGAGTGCCTTCTGTGTGGAGTCTGTATGTCCTCCCCGCAGTTGGGTAGCGTTCGAAAGACATGCGTGCGTAAATGGGTGTGCCTTCGTTGAAGGTTGGGCATCGAGCTGGCACCTCAGCGTTTCGTAAAAATCTACTGCCAATCATTAGCGGACCGGAGTTCGGCTGTGGCGACCCCTTACTGGGAAAAAGCCAAAAGACAAACAACAACAACCCTTTATTTTGTTCAGGAAGTCCTGGCTGTCCCTGATGTACTGTTTTTACTCTTGGAAGGCTGTGCAAGCCCAGGCACTAAGTGTTTCATTAAATTCGCTTACTTCTTGGATCGTTGGTCTTGGTGGTATTTTATTATTTTATTTTTAAGTTGTAAATGCTTTGTGGAATGTTTGGAGGGGGCATGGGAGTGAAACTTTCACCAAACCTGTCAGCAAATAGGTTAGCTGTTTTCACAGGATCATCACACATCTGGGTCCTACCTTTTAGGTTATGGATATAGCCAAAGAATGCCTTATGGTTATCCTTAACTGTGGTTGCTAATTTTTTTTGAAGTTGTCCTTAGAGGATTTTACAAGTTGTCTTATTTATTTGCTCAAGCAGAGGAGGGTGTTCTTTCACTGCTGGGACCTCTGTTTTTTTTCTCAACAAGTTCTTCCTCTTGTTGTATAAGTTAATGCTAGATGTCTACCAGGGAGGGTTGTTTTTTTCTTGAGGATCTTGTTTTGATCCCATCACTTACAGCTTTGTCAATACATTTGTGTAAGGGTTTGTACAGGGCATTTGTGTATAGCTTAGTATAGTTGTCAGTGCCATCTATGGGAAAAGGAGCTTGGAAATTATTTGTGCCATCCATTAGGAGGGTATAATTAGCTTTGGTGATTTTTTTTAGCCTGATTTCACCTAAGAGGGGTTCAGGTGTTATAGCTACTTCAACTGTGACTGATTTGTGATAAGATTTACCCAGTGAGGGTCCTATACTTGTGGTGGGTTAATGGTCACCCATGCTGGTGAGACCCAGGCTGAGAATATTTGAGCCCCTTGTGGGCTTGCACACTATTTGTTCCAGAGCATTAGTGTTAACAAAGTCCAGGTACCTTTGTGCAAGCAAGTTGGTACTCGTATAAGTTTCTCAGTCAATGGAGGGATTGGTTGACTCAAGTAGGTCCAAATACTTAGCATGGGTATCTTGGTTCTGTGAAGGGAGCCTGTAGCTAACAGTGACTTGAAGGGGGGGGGGGGGGGTCTTACCGACAATTAGTTGAAGTTGGAATAACTCCATGGAGTTTTCCTGTGTAACCAATCTAGAGGTGCATTTATCTTTGATGAAGATAGATATTCCTCTTCCTTTGGTTCTGACATGTTCATTGTGCAGTCTGAAAGTGTGGAAAGCATTGTAACCTTGCAAGGCTGGAGTACTGTGCAGTCCTGAACCAAGTTTCTGTGACTGCACAGATGTCAGCATCCTCCAAGAATGGGGTGCTTTTCAGAGAGTGCAGTTTCTGATTTAAACTCCTAGCATTTAGCATTTAGCAGCATAACCTGTAATTTATTTGTGAGTGATATTTTGATATTGGAAATTTTGTTCTTGAGATCTTACCTAAAATGGCACGATGGTGATTTAGGAGTAGAGGGTTGTCCGTGTACATGACTCAGTTACTACACCGCCTCAAGATACCCATGTCAGTCAGGCTGGGAGGAGAAATGGAGGGAAACTGATCATCCATAATGCTAAGCTAAATCCTGTTTTCACAGTGGAAAGTGAAAATTGAGGGGTGTGCTGTAACTGGGTGCTCTAAACGAAGTCTGTACTAATGGGGTGCTTTATAAAGGGTCTGTATTAGTGGGGGTTCTCTAAATGGTATGGGACTGTTGTAGAGTTGGTGGTTTTGGGACTGTTTAAGGGGCAAAAGCACAGCTGAGGTGCTCTCTGAGCAGCCAAGCCCAATTTAAGGACTTCTCAGATGGATCACGGGGAGCTGCTAAGGGAAAATTTATCTACTAAAGTTGTTGCATCTATAACCACCAGTGGTTACCCCCACTGCACAGTTGTACACGATGGTGAATGGAGGTGCGCTACACGTAAACAGATGGATACAGCAGAGCAGTGGCTGGTTGACTAACTCTGCGGAGCTGTGTTAAAACAAGTACAAACCCACACAAAAGCAGGGCTTATGTAGCAGCAGTGAGCAAACTGAATTAAACAATTTTCCCAATAAAAAAGCTCAAAACTGAACCCTGTGTCAACAACCTTCAATCAGGTGACTCCTAACTGCACTCTCCTGCCACAAGGGTGCAGGGGGGACCTGCCCAACATGCTTAGTTTAACAGAACCAGATTCAGCAGGGCTGAATCTAGTCTATGCTACAGCAGACCAAAAGTACAACAAATCAGGAAGAACAGTTTTAAAAATCAGCAAAATAGCAAAAATATAGTTTAAAAGTGCAAAATACGGTGTAAAATTGTACTTATGGTTAGCAGAATGCAACAGATTCCTTGGATTGCACAGATGAATACAGCAGAGCAGTGGCTGGTTGCCTGACTTTGTGGAGTCGGAGATGGCAGAGATTAGAACCTACCACTTCCATCCTCATTGCTCTGCTGTTGACTAGTACATTCCAACAATGCTTCTAGCTGTGGGCTGTGAAGGTCTGTACCTTTACCACCCACCTGTCAGTGGTTAGTTTAGTCTTCCTAAATGTATGAATTTCAGAAAGACGTCCCACTGCTCTGCTAATGCTTACACTGCTCTACCTCTGCTAGTTCACTGTCCAGATAGTTTGCCTCATTTATGTGCTACATGTCGATAACGATTCTTTTCAGAAATAGTGTATCATTGGCATAATGTAGTACAGTAGATCAGCTAATATGCCCGACACTGTTTTTTCCATTGTCCCATCACTCATTGCCTCCTCTTGTTTCTCCCAGATACTTTGCTGTCAGCCTCCACAAGGGTTGGCAGCATGTTTTTCTGTGCTGTAAACCAACCTTGATGTAGTCCATTTGTAAGCATTTTATTTCTGCAGCTAGGACTATCATATTATTAAATTTTAGTATATATATATATATATATATGTATGGATCTACCTGACTACGTCGAAACGTCAGAAGAGCGAAAACGACTTCACCGATGCCAGAAGATCGACAAGGCAGAAGACTGACGGAGGAAGACACCGACGCTGAGAACACTGAGATGGGGAAAGGATGTGTAAGTATGCGGTAGTGACGGATGTTAGGGTGCGAGTAAGGTAAGTGTGCGATGTTGACGGTGTGTAGGGATAGGGGTGGGATAAGTGAGTTAGGGTTGGGGCGCGGGTTAGGTAATGGTGCGGGTAAGGTAAGTGTGCGATGTTGGCGGTGTGTAGGGATAGGGGTGGGATAAGTGAGTTAGGGTTAGGGCGCGGGTTAGGTAAGGGTGCAGTAGTGATAGTTTTTGGGTTAGGGACGGGTTAAGTGAGTTAGGGTTAGGGCGCGGGTTAGGTGAGTGTGCGATAGTGACGGACCTTAGGGTAAGGGTTTGGGTTAGGGTTGTAGATAGTTGTGTATGTATGTATGGGTTAGTGTTGGTTTGTAAGGATTTTGGTGTGCTTGTGTTGTGTGTGTGGGTTTTAGATACGGGATTTGTTTTGTTTGTTGTTATGATGTGTCGAGTGTATGAGGTGTTGTGTTTGTGAACTGTCGATTATGTGGTGTCGGTGAAGTCGTTTTCGCTCTTTTGATGTTTCGATGTAGTCAGGTAGATCCATATATATATATATATATATATATATATATAAGTGCTGCTAACTGTTGGTTCCACGTTGCTGGAGCAGACAGCACTAGTTTGAATCATATCTCAATCTGAAAAAAATGAATGTGGAAAAAAGTTCAAGTACAGCTTCTTATATGCAGATTGTAGACCTTCACATGGAGAGCATTGCCTCTATGCCTATTTACTTAATTGCAACAAGGGTCAAGTGTTGGGTTTCTGTGCCTTGGGAAATGGGAATAATTAAGGTTCACACTTGGTGGCATTCACACTGTAATTTTCACATCCACCTTATTGTTACATTATTTTGTAATTCTTGTGGCTTGAATGTGTTTTGTACTGCAGAAAAAATGTTGCTACTTTCTCAGTGGACTTAAAATGAATAACACATGAGAAATTGTGTAGATGAGAAGCTGTGTATTATAACCAGTCTGGAATAATCCTGGTGTCAGAATGTGAAAACAAATATATCTACTGTGTAAAGGGTTTCCAGAAAGTCACAGTTGAAACTGTAGGAACAGCAGGCTTTAAAGTTCTTCCCCTTGCACAAAATATAGCAGATCATAATTCATTGCATAAGAACATGTACATTCAAGTCCAGAATGAGCACGTTTAATTATAACAAGAACAGGAGGTTGTAATAAATGTGAGTATTCTTATTCCATATCTCAAGCACGTTGTCACTGTAATCACTGCAATAATCAGTCATTTGTAGTACTGCTCAACTTGATTTATTTCTTTATGGAGAGTTTTGAGACTGTATACTAAAGAGAAGTTTGCTGTTGGTAATGTTAAGTTGGGTGGCGGTGGTAAAACTTTATCTTTGTTTCCATTATTGATACAGTTGTTTTCTACTATTTGCTCAAGTACAACCTGGGCTACTTTACTTCTTCTAACAAACCTGTTTCTTCCTTTTGTGCATTCTTTAAACCTGCATCAGGCAGTAGTAGCACAGTCAGATAAAACCATCTCAACTTTCCAGCTACCATCAGATTTCATTATCTATTAAATTATAGCCCCGAATCTGCCAGTGTAGCTTGTAGTGTTCTAGGACTAGGTGTTAACCTTTCATGCAGTCATTGCAATTGGGGAAGTTCACTGACTGACTTTTTTTAGTCATAAATACCCAGTAACTGCTGCTAGGCAGTTCAGAGCTTAAGCTAGCCCACACCCTCTCAAGTCTGCCATTGTGTTCTATCCCAAACAAAAAGACATTTTACGTGAAGTAACAATTCTCTGATCCTGCCATGCCTTTGATGTATATCTCATAGTATAAAAGTGATTTCATTTAAACCCAGCAATATTAAAACACAAGCACTTTGCTTTACTTTGATCAAGCAGTATCAAATGCAAAAGTATGGTTAAAAAAAAAGATACTTTCAGATCAAAAAGTAATAAAAGAGGGATTGCTTGAATTTAAGTATGTCATTTGTTTCTAATGAAGAAAATGCAAATGAGAGCAATGCTGGTTTTCAGTTGTCTGAAATTTTCTAGAAAATATAAACATATAAGCAGGATTTACAAAGTATAATTGTTACCATAGTATTTGACGTTTGATAGGTAAAGACCGTTATTAAAAATAAAACAGTGAACCATGAATATGTACAAGACGTTTGTTAAAAATAACAGGCAAAAACAGGCACCTTATTTCCATGTAAGTAGTCTACAGAGGCATTTCAGGGTGAGTTGCTATTCAAGGGGAGTCCAGATAACTGGCAAAAGTTTATAGTCTGAAAGTGGTTTACGATATAAAAATAAATTGCGACCAAAAGAAAATATATCGTACTGGTGGTCCCTGACACAAGAGACACAATAAAACTAAACAAGACAATTTATTAAATAAAACATGAATTTAAAAACAAGAATTGAGCACTATTATCAGTGGAGACTTGCTAAATAAAGTATCTCATTGTGCACAATTATCTGGGAGTCACCCTGTTCCGCCCCCTCCCCCTGTCTTTGTTGGGGGGCTTGGAATTCCCTTTGACCCAAATCGTAAAGGTACCACTTTGATTTGTTTACTTCCCATTTCCCTTCTGAAAAAAAAAATTTAGTTTTCCTATTTTTTTTTTGTAAAGTTATTTTTGTTGATTTCATATTTCTTTGTAGGTCTCACCTTTACCTGTTGTGTTACCTCCCTTGATTTTAAGTTCTGAGTGTCATTGTTCCTTCCCCCTTTTGAAAAATCCATTATTAAATTAACCTTCACAGGGTATGCCTTCTTCTCAGTATACTGCTGCAACTATTTTCTTTTGTTTCTTAGAAAACATCTTAGAACACTTATTATTAACACATTCAGTCGTTATAGAACAATTTCTACTGACTAAAAATTAAATCATTCTTTATACATTCATTCAGTAGCTCTACTTCTTTGATTAAATTACAAATTTTCAAATCATTGAATTTAATTATCTTGTTCATTATATTAAAACCATGCTGATTGAACATCTCCACAAACTCCTGGTACATAGAGTCTGTGTACATTAAACCAAATGGAAATTTAAAAACCCGGAGTCCTTCCGGGAAAATCTTTAACTCCAAGCACCTTACTAAATAACTGTTGTCCATTTGCAGTGCTTTGAATCTTAACAGTTTTTTCTCCTACTTAAAAATTAAATCCTTTAAAGTACCATCACTTCTGGTATTGTCATTGACAAAATTCAAACAGAGACCATCATCACAAAAGTTAAATGACTTATTAATAAACTGCTCAAAATTAAACATGTCTTTAGAAGCAGTTTCACAATTTGAAGCACCAGGGACTAATATCTTTGTATAAGCTACACAAGAGTTGTTTGTTTTCTTAGTGTCACTTGAAATGGAAACTGTACAAATGGCTGTATAGGTTCTCGTGGGTACAGTACCTCTCTGTTGAAAAGAATGTTCTTGTAAATCATCCTTGGCTGTACTGAAAAAACACCACTTCACTGTGATCATCCTCTCCATTCGAAGAGGGAAATCCACCAACTGCTCCTGTCCCCACTCCAGGAAGCACCATACTATGTCTACCATTCAGAGCGAACACAGAACTGTTTGCCTATTGCTGCCCACTTGCAGAACAACTTCCTGGTTGCGTAATCAAATATAAAAGACATATTAACTCCCCTTTGAGTATGGCTAACTCCGATTGAACTTTGCAATTTTCATCCCGTTGCACTGGTGAAAAAAGGGAAGGAATGTTGTCCAACAAGTCCATGATACACCTGGAACACCACAAATGGCAACTATTAAACTGAAAGGGGTTTATGATATAAAAATAAACTGCAACCAAAAGAAAATATCTCGTACTGGTGGTCACTGACTCAACAGACCCACTAAACAAAGACAATTTATTAAATAAAACATGATTTTAAAGTCATGAATTGAGAGCTTTCGTTCTACCAAATCCAGGACTTCATCAGAATTCGTTTATTATCAGTGGAGACTTGCTTATATGGTAAAAGCAAAACCCTTAATTAATTCTAATCACACATTGAACTTAAAGAAACATACACTCTTAAAACCATTGACCATAAAACTTCTCCTTTGTAAATAAATTCAAAAAATATCCAAAAATATATGTTACATCATAAACCTAAAAGGTGAATTGTTATAGGAACAACTTTTAAAGCCTTACTATAAAACCTGCATAGATCTCTTATTTAAAAATGGGTGAAGGGAAATTTTGTCATTAATCCCAGGCAAAATCTGTGCATTTAGTTTAACTTGCCAAATGGCTTCCCTTTCCTCTGACTTGTGCTGAAATGTGTTATAACAGTAAGATTAAAAACCTGTAAATTCCAAGGACCACAGATAATATAAGGCATATTTCAAGGTATTATTAAAAAAGTGAACATATATCAAAAGGCACATAGTCATTTGTCCTTTAACTTTTTCTTCTTTTCCATAGATTTCCAGGTTTTATTATCTGCATTTCTTTTTAATGTAGGATTTGTCCATTCCATATCTTCCAGTTTGTCAACTATTTTATTTGTTTTAATGTAGTTGACAGCAGTGTCCAAGTCATCAAAAACTTTTATTCCATCTGTGATAAATAATTTTAGTCTAGCTGGAAACAAAAGGTACACTTTTATTTGATTCTTCCTTAGCTCCTTAATGATAGGTAAGAAGAGTTTTCTTTTAGTTATAACTGCAGAAGAATAATCATTATTGAAACAAATGGTTCTGTCATTTATTTTTATAGGGGACTTAGACCATGCAGTTTTTAATATAATTTCCTTATTTTGTGTTGAAATAAATTTAACTATAACAGATTTGGTAGTATTTTTATTAGTAGAAGAAACAGCAGATCTGTGTGCCCTTTCAATCCCAAATGAAAGGTCTTCAGGTAGATTCAAAGCAGTAGGAAGCCAATTGATTAAGAAACTCACCATATTGTTTCCCTCTGTGTTATTTGGAAGTCCAAATATTCGTAGATTATTCCTTCTTGATCTGTTTTCCAGATCTTCCAACTTATTTTGTAGTGCAGTATTCTGTTTCAGGAGGAATTCAATGTTGTTTTCTCCTTCTTGGAGTCTTCCATTTACATCACTGAGTGATTGTTCCATGTCAGAGATTTGAGATTTCTGTAGCTGTAATTCTTTGTGTATAAGATCTGTCTATTTTGAACATTTCTGTTCAAATATATCTATTTTTATGTCCATTTTGTCAAGTTTCAGAGACATCTCCTGCAAGGTTGTTGTCAAGGATAAAAGTTCTTTCTTCAGAGAGGAGTCTAAGGAATTGCTTTTGGAGTAACTCATCTTTCAGGCAGAAGTGCTATAAATGTTGTCTGAAGATTTTGACAGGAAAATTTCAAAAAAATCAAATGATTTTTTTACAATAATCCACAGGTAGGTTTGTAGATATTAGAAATATTAAATTAAGATCAAATGGATTATTTTTGTAGTCTAAATCCTGTCAGAAATATACCAGGTTGGCAGAGCTAGAAGAAACTGCTACTAGTCAGTGAACATCTTGGCCATGCCCCTCGAGACACAATAATGTTGACATATGTATTTGCATGTGATTAGACTGAATGCTGCTCTTATATCACACTGCTTCATGCCAAAGAAAAGAATAAATACTCAGACATCTGCTTTTGGAGTTTTTCATAATGACAAAAGTAAAATAAAACCTTTTGATTAAAAAATAATTTCTAGAGCTGAAAAAGTACCTCTTATAGCTCAGGCTTTGTGTAAAATAATGTTTGTCTTTTCGGCTTTTCCCGATTAGGGGTCGCCACAGCGGAACTCCGGTCTGCTAATGATTGTCAGTAGATTTTTATGGTGCCACATTGTCAGCCCGACGCCCAACCTTCAGCGAAGGCACTCCCATTCACGCATGTCTTTTGGAGGCCACTCGACCGCAGGGAGGACATGCAGACTCCACACAGAAGGCACTCCAGCCGAGAATCGAACAGGAGAACCTCTTGCTGTGAGGCAACAATGCTACTGCTGTACCACCGCGGCTTGTTGTGTGTAAAATAATGGCCATGATAAAAATAGAAGGCAAAACATTAAGTATTACCATTGCAATTTGTTTTTAATTCCATGTATATATAGATGCTTATCTGTTATTTTTAAATATTTAATTCTAGCAGTATTTCTGGAGACTCAAATATAATTCATTAACTAATGCTACACAAATTCACCAGTGACATATTTAAAATGACTCGTGTTGAATGCACATTTGAAAAGAAGTTTTGCTGTTATTCCTGCAGTGACACTATCCTGGCTACATGAATAGGTATTATTAGCATGTCTTGAAATAGTCTGGGTTAGAGTGGGTTAGTATGTGTATAAGAAACAGTAAAAACATCAGAGAACAGCAGCTTGCAAAATCTAGCACACTCAGTTTTAGAGCTTCAGAGAAGCATTTAGTTGTCAGGGAGTCTTTGTAAACATCTTTTTATTCATTATGCGTGTTTATCAAGGTGCACTGCTTTCTAAACCTAGACACCCTGGAGATGATTAATTCACTTCTTATCATTGTTTAAGATTTTTAAGGGGACTGCAGAATTGCATGGAATATTTATTGTCAGTTTTGCAAATAATCACACTATCGAAAAACATTGTATATTTCCTTCTGAATCAAAGTGTTGAAATACATAGTATATTTTTTTCTGAATCAAAGTTGTTTTAGACTATACACTCCATTCATGCTTGCCCATGAATGCGCACTCAGACAACCCCCCCCCCCCCCCGTGAGAAACATTATTCAAATCCAACTTAATTTACTTTGCAGCTTAATTTTAAAAATCATTCTGCAAAGGAAGCAGCTTAGCTATTCAGACAGATGTTATGGAGACCCAAACTTAATTTTTAATTAGCTTGTTGTAAACTTGATTAAATTATCTAAAAAGAAGGTTCCATTTGACTTATCTGACATAGATACAGTAGACTGAATTGTCTTGGCAGAACATTAAGTTTACAAGCTGTAAGTAAGTGGGTTCTAGGTTTATTTTTTTATGTTATGTGACTGTGAACAAGTCGTTTAACACAGTGCTCCTCGGTTTGGCCTGAAAAAAAAAAAGTTACCAGACTGGTGTTAAATATATACATAAGTACATGATAGATAGACAGACAGATACCTATTGACATCAGAATGACAGGCACATCCATTTAGAGTAACTTTACCCTTTCCTCTTTTAATTTTATATGTTGACACTAAGATCACATAGCAAATACATATGACTGGCTTCTGCTGATGTCACGTGGTTGTGAGTCATGTCTGATGCTTGCCAAATCTGCCCATTTAAATTTTACTGTGAAGAAAACTACGCCTTTGTAGCAAGCAGTCATGGATGAAGAAAACATCATGGGCCAGATTCAGTAAAGCCTGCACTAAGTGCACACGATATGTATTCAAAAACATTCTTACCACAGGTTTTGCACTTTCTAGACACTCTGAAAGATTTCGCTAAGTGTACATGTAGTCTACATTTTGTGGTAACCTTTATGAATCTCTGTCAATATTTAAAGCTGCAAAAATATCAGTAGGAAAACTAAAATTAGGAGGAAGAAGGTGTGAGTTACGTGTGTGTTGTCTGTTCACTGAGAGTGGTGTACACTTAGTGTAGGCATTATTGAATCCCTGGGCATATTTTATCTCTGATATTTTGAAAAATATGACGCAAGGAATAAATTTTGAATATATATTGTTTTATGCATACTTCTTCTGGTAAGTTAAATACTTTGTATAATAGATTCATTTGCAGGCATTGACAACTATTTAAAACACATCTAACAAGAAAGAAAAGAAAAAAAAGATGAATGCAAATAGTACCCTCCTTACTCAACAGTTTGGTGGTGTACCATGCTCTGTTGTTATCTTGTTGTGTTATGCAGTATGCTGTAACTGCCATCTAACATCTTAGAATATTGTACAGATTCTTTAACTTCATATCAGCAGATTAAATTGATATTCCACTTAGGCATTCTGACAATTATCCCATGTGGATTTGCTTAACTCTCTTGTCTCACCAATTTGCATTTATATTTGTATATGTGTTTCTCTTCAGATATTACCAGAAACTAGCTGACTTTCTCTTAGGTAGTGATCAAACCATACTTCACAGCCATTTTTCTATGTCCCTGTCACAGTCAGAAATAATGATTCCAACTAAACTTTCCAGTCTAGATTTTACACAGCCTGATATTTGTAAATTATGTGATTATTGTAAGGAGATAATGTGTGTTCTGTTACTTCTTTCTAGCAAAATAAGCATGGTTTGGGCATCAGTAGTAATTTTCAGTAGTCTGTTGCTATTTTGTGTTCCAAGTAGACATGTTTTGTAGTCTGCCTCTGTGATCTGTAGTAGTTTTTAGTAGACAATACCAATGCCTAATATCTATATTCTTTACTCACAATGTGCAAGAAAATGCCAGCTGCAGCAGCATAAATGGATAAAGCCCTGGCCCCAGTTAACCTGAGTTTGATTAGTGGCTTAGGTGCATGATGGCGCTGATAGCGGAAGATGGGCTGCCCGTCTTGGGGGAAAGGGGAATGGCAGGGTGGAACAGGAAGCATACTGCTACATTCCTTGGAGAAGGCATGAAGCATATGTGCTCAGGGTGACGGGGCTTCCAGCTCATTAAGCCACTGATTGATGGCAGCCTTTGCAGCAAGTGACAAGAGTGTTTATTTCCAGGAGGAAGGCATTGTGGGCTTCCTGTTGTGATGTGGGTAGCACATCACCTCTATCCAAGGGGTGGGGTTAGGCCGTACATAAAATGTCCTCATAGTCAGGATGCCATCAGAGACACAAAAGCACCTTCCTGGCTGCCTGACTGATGGTCCCTACTTTAGACAGCTTTCATCCCATTACTGGACAATCACTGTCAGTTGACTGTGGAGTAAATGTGTTTGTCTAGCTGGAGGGAGGCTTGATATTTGTGAGGCACAAAAGCAAAAAAGAACAAAATAAAATACTAGGATAGTCTTGTGGTCAAGCACTGCTGGTGCATACATCCCTTGCAGTGCTCCTGAACAATTTTTCCTGACTCTGCAGTTTTGTTAGTTTGTGATGTCATGCATTAGTCCAGCAGATTTAGAATGTGTATGCTGCATTTGCAGCTGTATGGCACATGGAAATTTGCCAACATCATTAGAGAAATGCACACAGCTCTGTATTGTAATCCCAGTGCTTTCAGTCAGATGTGTTTGGATTCGCTTGTTCTGTGCATCTGTATGTCTCTCTTCAGATCCAATTTTTCACTTACCACCTTTCTTCTATAAGGGAAAGCTGTGTTTATGAATCAGACATAACTGCAACTGCCTATAATAATCCTCATTTTATTTTTGTGATTTATGATTTATAGATGTCTTTAAAGGTTATAGTGGCTTAGTTTAGAATTGCTCCTAATGCTAAAATAATGGTCTAAGCTTTAGGGAATAATATTTAGCAGACACTGAATTAGATGGATTTGTGCTGAAACATCCATTTCATTGAAAATCTGTTAAGAGAGGAATGTGCTGCTAAAGAGGAAATGGCTTTTAGATGAATCATTCACTTTTTTTCTGTAACCATTGTCATACTTTGCTCATTACTATACAGCAGTGTCAGTACTGATTCAGAGTTCATCACTGTTTTGTCCCAAAGTCAAAATAAAAGAGAGAGAGGCAGCCAGTTAAATGTCCGAGTCATAAAGTTTATTCTGTCTGCCAAACCATCTAACTTTTTCTGCTTAAGAGGACATGTTTTGATGTCCATTCAGCCAATGAAGTTGTCAATGTATAAACTGGTTTTGAGAGACGGGAGATCCGAGTGTTTAGAATAGTTTAGCCATCAGAAGAAGGATCTAGTCAAAGGGCAAGCTGTTCGGTTGGCTAGGATGGTCTCAGATGATGGATTGTTTTATGAACAATGTGAGGTGTTGAATGGAATACTAGGTAAGAGAGGGTATCCCTTCAAGTTTGTTAGTGAGATTTTTGAAAAAGTAAAAAGGAAAAGACAAAAATGGATTTATAATCCACTCCTAAGTAGTCATTTTGGGGTAGATGCAGTAAAAACCCATTGTATTAAGGATGGGGAGGAGTCATGGGGTAAAACTTGTGTTCTCTCGTACAGTCAAGATTTTTATTCCATTTGTAGGATACTTAGGGACAGTTGGTTTCTTTTTAGAACAGATTTGGACTAGCTTAGGATAGTAGGGAAATAAGCCCATTGTTGTATACAGGTAGGAAACTAGTTTCAAACAGATACTGGAAATGACTAAGGACAAGGGGAACAAAGGGAAAATGTCCAAATGTGTTCCCAGTGTGGAAATATTTTAACGTGTGATGTTATTAGAATCAAGGGCAATATTGAAATTGATATAATGTATACGTTTTATTGTTATTCTAAGAGAGTGATCTATATTGCTAAATCCTAGTTATATGATCAGTTCTATGCAGGGAAGACCAAAAGGGCTTTTAAAGAAAGAATATACCAACATTTGTATGAAATTAAGAAAATGGATAGGAGGAATGCCATTTCTAGGCATATTTTGGAAAACAATAATGATTATTTTAAATTTTGTGCTATTGATCACTATGATCTTGACCCTAGGGGGACCTGAGGATGATTTTCTAGAATATTTAGAGCTACAGTGGATTGTATGTACCAATGCTGTTGAACCCCCTGGTCTAAATGAAAATGTCTCCCTTAGAAGTCTGTTAAAACTGAAAACTAACTTTTTTATGTGAATATTTTTGTGTGACTGTCGTTAGAGTGTTATTGAGATAAAAGTTTTTAAAATTGTAAAGAAAAATTTATTTTTTTTATATGTATATTTTTATAGGAATTTTTTGTATGTTTTCGTGATCTTGGAATGGTGTATACAAAGAATGAATGAAGTTTGTAACAAGGGTGGGAATCAATTTGTATTGATGGAAGCTTTTTAATCATTGGTTAATTGATTTTGTGTTTTGATTGGCAACTAGTACAAAAGGAGGTATGATTGTTTTTTAGAAGCATTCTGAAGTCGTCCATTTTATCAGGACAAAAGAGCTTAATGCTTTAATGAAGGTTGAAATTTAAAAAAAAGAGTTGAAGTCCTGTGGAATCTGGGAGTTTACAGGATTGGAAATGCACATGGACGTTGAAAGACTGTTAGTGGGGTTAGGAGGAGATTGAGAGAGGGGAGTGGAAGAGTTAAAGTGAAAGTCTTTTGAGTATTAACAGTAATTAGAGGAGAGTGGTTAGAAGTGTGTTATTTTGGCCCAGAAGAGTTTTTTTACTTCAATTACAAATGTAGTGTGGTGAAAGAAAATTTTCTTGTGGTCTGAACATATTTAGCAGCTGTTCTGACTGCACTTCTTAAGGTATAGAGTTGAGATTGTAGGTTTTGATAGTTGGTAGTCTTCCATTGTCTCTTAAGTTTTGCCCCAAGCTTCATTTGTGTTTGACTTCAGTAGTAAGCCAAGGATATGACTTTTTGCAGAATCTAGGTTTAGTTAGTGTGTGGAACCAGCCTTGAATAATGGAGAGTTGATCATAGAATGATAGAACATCTATGGGCTTGAGTAAGCATCTTTCCCTGTTAATATAATTTATTTGTAGTGACAATTCCGTATCCTTAGTGGAAGGAAACTTGACGACAGTAATGGAAGGTATTATCTGAGCTCTTTTGAAGGACTATATTGAGAGTAGGGCAGCTGTCACAGGCTGAGTTGGGGATTATTTGGATTGTAGTGAAATGATAAGCATATTGATGAAAATGAAATGAGAAGACGTGACTTATTTTGTGTATTTAGTGTTAAGGTGAGTAGGCTGAGGGATGTACTGAGGTTATAAAATGATGT
The DNA here is from genome assembly GCF_019279795.1 of Protopterus annectens. NCBI lineage: Eukaryota > Metazoa > Chordata > Ceratodontiformes > Protopteridae > Protopterus > Protopterus annectens. Next base: position 1,952,396,806 of record NC_056725.1, on the reverse strand, counting down.
GTATTGCAAGATGGGGCTGTGAAGTACCCAGCCAGGTTTGTATTCGGTTACCATGAAGTTGTTTATTTGAGGGTAGAGCAATAGATGGGGGGGGGGGGTGGCAGTGTAGGAAGAAAGTGAGCTGGGAAATAGGAGGCAAACTGTGGCAGTGTATAAATGGATATCAGTGCCTATATTCAGCATTATAACTAGGCAGTTGCTGTCACTGTAAGAGAATGAGTTTGAAGAACCAGTGAGGTAGGTATATAGATATTACTGAGTGAAGACTGACCTGCCTCTCCTTCTGTTTTAGGTCCTTGCAAATCATGATGAAAAGAACTATAGGTGTTTTTAATAGAATATGTGAGAGTGTCATCCTGTTTTAGCCTTGTTTGTATGATGGGGAATATGTCTGGGTTATATTGAAACAACCAGGCTTCCAATACATCATATTTGTTGAGTGTGCTTTGAACATTACTTTGTGTGATTCTGAGATAGTTTCATTGAGCAGTCTTACCGCACAGGTTGCAGTGCTTAGCTTGGGGAATTGAAAAAGAGCTTGGGCCTGGATTAAGCTTTGTGCAACAAGATAGTAGGGTATTTGCAAGTTTTAAGCAGGGTTGTTCTTTTAAGGGCCAGATTTTTTTTGGTGATGGGAAGGATAATTGAAAGGATTGTGATGAGAGCTGTAGACATGTAGAGAATGACGAGAGCGAGAGAGGGGATTTGTAAAGCTTTACACTGCAGGATAATAATTTTGTAATGTAGGAGGGAGTGTAGGGACTATATATTGTTTAAGAATTTCTGTGAAAGATTGTTTAGGAAAGACTGGAATTGTTTTATAGGAAAGAAGAATTACAAATTGTTTGCTCTGGTTTGTGTTTACAGTGTTTAGGTAGGATTGAGAGGAAGGAAATAGGAAAGTGTTGTATAGTGTTTACAAGTTCTTAGTAGTTCTGAGTGTGTGGCAATAAGGAAGAACTGAGGAGTGGAGTGAGGTTTGATGATTTAAGTGTCTTGGTGAGTGGAATGGTATAGTGAAGAGTGTGTTTCTGGAGCTTGCTAGCAATAGTCGGTATGGGGTAAGAAGATTCCTATAGGCATGGATATGTAAGGTACATAAGAGAGGAGGGTTAAGGGCAAGATTATTATCTGTGTGATGATGTAGGGCTGTATTTGGATAAGCAAGCAATAACAAGAGTTGTACATGGGAAGAATGGGAAATAATTGCTGCTGTACAGAGGAAGAGGACCCTGGAAAGTATCCCATCTGTTTCTTGAACTTTATCCTGCCTAAGGTCAGCTAGTTCTTTTTTATCTCCTACCTTTACCACCCAAGGGAGCTTAACATTAAGGGCATTTCCTGGTCTGTTTTGCACTCAGGTGAACATAGACAATAGAAAGAAACACTTTTGAAAGAACAGAAAATAAGTAACCCATTTCTGTTATCTCCTATGCGGTGAACCCACCAAAGAGATGGAAGTACAGGGGAAGTTCTCGTCCCTTATTTGCCACCTGGAGTATCTTAGGAAAGACAAAATAAAGAGGATAGACCTGTAGACAGCTTTGAGGGTACCTATTTTCATTTGTATGTCAAATAATTAAGCAAGGATGAGCAGTGTGGTTGAAAGAGACAGTCAGTCTATCTAGTATGCTTTTGAGTGCATTTAATATTCTTCCTCCTGTCCATTCCTGCCCTTCTACCCTTACTCTTTCTCATCTTGACTCATGCCCTCTTGAACTGTTCTGAGATCCCTTCCTCACTACTTATTCTTGTAGTCTGTCCCATAGGTCTATAGGCTTGTCTGAGAAGAAGCACGTTTTAGTGATCTAGTGAATAGCTAGTCTCTCCAGTGTAAAATACCTGATTTATTCTTGTAATCCAGCAGAATAGTCACTTGACTTAAAATAAATGGACAGCTCCTTGTGGCCAAGAACCCATGTTAATTGCTTTCATGGAATTTTTTCTAAAAACACTACCAACCACCCCAGGATTCTCTCCATGACTTTCCCTGCCCCTTCTATTGATTCAATAGGTCTGTAGTTTCCTGGATTTTACCTTCTTCCCCATACAAGAATACCACAGTTGCTGTCCACCATTTATATGGCAGTTCTGCACTAACAGGGAATCTGCCAGCAATGACCAGATTTCTGAAGACTTTGTGAGGTACCCCATCTGGACATTGTACTTCATCCTTTCTATGCGAACCCTTTTCCCTTCCCGCTACTTCCCTCCCTCTCTGTTTTCTGTCTACTTTTCCCTTTCTGCCCTGTCAAAAACCCAGCATAGCCCCCTCTCCTTGATTTCCTATGTGAAGACTGTAGCATTCATTCAATATCTTTGGGGCTTTTTTCTTTCATTTTTGTTTTTCTTCTTTGTTGTTTTTGTCCCTGCACCTGCTGATTATCCCACCTGGACATACCCATTCATTCCCTAGCCATTGAGAATTATAACCAAATGTTGGAGAAGAACTCTACAGAGGGAGCTGCCATTCAGGTAACCATGAGAGGTATTTGCATCCTTACCAGCATCCTATCCATGACACATTTTGGTCTGTCCCCCTAATGCCAGCCCTTGGGGGGGGGCATGCTACTTTGATCGCTGTGGGGGCTCAAATGCCTTCATTTTGCAGGCAGTATTCCTGTATGCCTGCTAAGAAAGCTATCTCTGATCTTGGTGACCTGAAAGCCCATCTCAGGATGGATATCTTTATCTCACCTTTCATCCAAATGGATGCAGAAATGTGCCATCTGTTCTACTCCACTCTACCCTACCCCCAAAAAAGTAGAATTACCTTTCTCTCCTGACAACATAATCAGGTGCTAGAGCCATTAATCAATCTCAGGTCACATAGGCTGTATTCAGGGCTGTATCCCTCTGTGCCACTGGATATGACCAATGTCTCTGCTTTTTCCCAGTCTTCTGTGATCTTGTACCATCTCTACTCACCTTGGTCATTTCCGTCCCTCCCTTTCTCTTTTTTATTTCCCAAAAAAACTGTCATTTTCTTTTTTGATCCCCTTTACTAATTCCCTTTCAGCTTTTACCTTTGATGCTTTCATCGGTATTTTTATCCCCCCCCCCCCCGGACCTCTGGCTTTGCCCAGTTAGTCAGTTAATTCCAGGATATTTGGGAGTTGAGTATTCCCAGGCTAGTCTGGAACTCTACTGCTTATTTATTCCTGTATGATGAACCTCTATTCCCTGGAGAACTCAGGCATTAGGGAGTTTGTCAACGTTCTGGTCTCCAGAGTGGCCTACCCTTTCCAACTAGGACCATCTGTTCCCCCTTTGGCAACTCCTCAAAGCCTGTAGCTGCTACTGCCAGAGGAGGAAGCCTGCCTTCACATGCCAGTTCCTGCTTGGACTCTTAGTGGGAATGCTGTATAGTAGCACAAAAGCTTGCCAGTCTTGGAACTTTCCTGGGCGAACACTTAATGTTTCTGCTAGGTGTCCTGTTCATGGCAAGCTAGAACTGCCCTCCTCTCCTTACAATGGGTGAGCTGGCAATGGCTGCTCACAGCCATCCTACCTGACCATGTCCTGCAGGCATCCAAGCCAATAGATGAACTTGGATCACCTGTAACATAGTCAGATTTTTATCCTTATAAGACACGGAGGTGACTTACTGCCATCACTGTCTTTGATTCCTGTTTACCCTCTAGTACTGTGCCTCCTAAATCTCCTGACCTTTCCTCTGTACCTCTTCTAGGCCTTTTCTTTTGCCATAGTTGCAAGTCCCACATCCCTGTGTATCCACACTGGCCTTCTGTTTTTACCTCTTCTTCACACCTTAGTTCACTGCCTTGAATACTTCATCCCTTATCCACTCCTATAACTTTTTTACTCCTATAATTAACCCCCAGTCTCTCAACTCATCCCAGATCTTCTCTTTCAGCACAGCATATTCCACTCTTGTAAAATCTCACACCACTGTCTTAATAGTGTAATCACTTTTGGGTAATGGTGCCTTAACCTGGGGTCTGTGACTTCCTCTGGTTTGGATTGGACCACTCCCAGAATTCTTTCCTTTCTAGTACAGTCTTGGGTCAGTTGGCTAAACTTGTAATGGTCCAAGACCTAGATCAGCTCTCCCTCCATTTCTTTCGACACTTTGAATATGCCAGTCTTCTTCTAGTCCATATCTTAATTGCTGTTAACCTGTTACCCTCCTTCTCCTACCCTCGCACTTCTTTATTTTCTCATTTAGTCTCACAATCTCCTCCCTCATTGTGTCTGGGTGACAATGCACTTCAAGTCATTCAATTCCTCCCTCCCTCCCCCAGCTGTGTTTTCTACTACCTAAAAAAACTAGGAAGGAGAGAGAGAGAAAGGAGGAGGTCCTGTTTCCTTAACTGACACCTTAAAGAAAGGAGAATACTATGTGCCAAAGTATGTGCTCGGAAAAGAATGGCTGGAAGAGAGAGACATTGCAGAATTGGTGCTGAGAACTGCAGAGAAATACTTAAAAGAATAAGATTGTTGAAATGAGCAGAGAATGATGTAGTGTAACCTTTTATGTAAAAGAAGGCAATACTAGTTATAGGATAATACTATTTATAGAAGCACAGAGTTTCAAGGGATTATGAATGGGTACTAGTGATACTACTAGAGCAGACAGTTGGTTTCTTGGGTATGTTATATTATGCTAGCTATAGTAGTAACAGAACATTCAAAGCCTTCTGAATAAAACCACCAAACTCCACTCATGGATTGCCCAGACCATCCCACATATTTTAACCCTATCCGAAACCTGGCTAAAACCTCACATCTCAAACTATGAATCCCAAAATAAGGGGGAGGCATTGCCATCCTCTACACTGAGCAATTTAACCTCTCCCCCCTACCCATTCCTATACCCCACTTTGATACTGCAGAAACAGACTTTCGTTTTTTTCCGGTTAGGGGTCTCCACAGTGGAACTCCGGTCCACTCATGATTGGCAGTAGATTTTTATGGTGCCGAGTTGCCAGCCCGACACCCAACCTTCAAAGAAGGCATGCCCATTCATGCTTGCACCTACCTGCATGTCTTTAATGTCACTCGACCGTGGGGAGGACATGCAGACTCCACACAGAAGGCACTCCAGCCGAGAATCGAACGGGAGAACCTCTTGATGTGAGGCGACAACGCTAACCGCTGCACCAATTTGATACTGCAGAAGTATTAATTCTAAATTGTCACTTAAATACCCATACAAATTTTGCCATAGCCTCCCTTTACATCCCTCCTGGCAATAGCATCCCATCCTCAACCGCATACTGCAATGGATCTGAAACAATATATCCTATGAAACAGTCATCCATATTGACTGGGCAAAACTAATGTCTGACCCCCCCTACCCACAGCAGCAACCTTCACGGTTTCAGCCAACATATTACAACCCCTACACGCATAAATAAAAACTCTAATACCACCTCAATCCTAGACTGGATTCTTACAGCCAACCCTAACCTCTTCCACAACCCCCTGTACCCTTCCAGACACTTTGAGTGGCCATCTTCCCATCTACATCCAAAGACACCTGCTCCATCCACCCAAGACACACCTCTACAGAGACTGCCAAAAACTCTCAAGGTTTAATGCTGAAACATTTAACACCAGATAATCATCTATTATCTGGTCCTGCCTCCATCACCTACCCCTCAATATAGCAGTACAAAAATTCAACCAGATTTTCCTTGTCATTCTCAATTCTCTAGCACCAGTAAGGAAAATTAGGATAAAAGCCAAGTGTGCCCCTGGCTTATAAAAAATACTTGCTCCCTTATGCAAAAATGAAATAATGTATGGAAATCCGGGCTTCAAACTAAATCATTGTCACGTCTTCAACATTACACAAAATTTAGAAACCTAACCAAAAAACAAGTAAATAGAGACAAGAAACAATTCTACAACACAGCCCAGTCCAGCCAATACACTAATCCAAAAAAATTCTGGAGCACTATCAATAAAATACTTTAGCCAGGAAACCCTACTACCCCTAATCCACACCCAAATAACCCCCCCCCCCCTAGAAACCACCACCCTTCTAAACAATTACTTTTTAGACTCCATCCACAAACTTACTCAAGCAGCTCACAGCTCCATTCCCCCCACCTCTCCTTCTCCAGCCAGTAGAACCCCCTTCTTACTCAAACCAATTTCCACTGCCTACATCAAATCACTCCTGCTCAGACTTGAGACTTGTTCTCCCTCTACTGATAATCTACCTCCCCACTTTGTCAAGATTGCTGCTGACACTGTAGCCTACCCTGTCTTTCTACTAATAAATAGATCCATTCAAGAAGCCACAGTTTCCGATCACTGGAAATCCTTTTATACAATATCACTATGTAAAGGTGAATATTCCACTGATCCCTCTAATTTTAGACCCATAGCTATTCTTTCCCCATTCTCTAAAATCCTTGAAAAATGCATTCACACTCAGCTTCTCAAACTACTAATCCACAAAAATCTTTTAACTCCAACCCAACATAGGTTTAGGCCAAACCACAGCACTTCCACCTGTCTAGAGATGACAACCAACTTGTATCCTGTCTGTTCCTTGATCCCTCTAAAGACTTTGATACCGTATCTCTCTCCAAACTACTAACTAAACTGTCTGAGCTCAGTGTCTCTACTTCCACTCTCAACTGGTTCTCCAGCTACCTCACAATAGGCTACAATGTATGTGATGGGACACTTCCTGCTTCTCTTTCCTACCTATCAAAATGGGCTTCCCCCAGGACCCTGTCATGGGACTGCTCATATTCAACATCTTTACTAACAACCTCCATACAGCCTTCAGCCACTCATCTCTTATACAGTGTGCAGACGACTCTACACATCTCCTTTTCTGACATCTCTCACCAGCACACAAATGCCATAAACTCCTTCTGATCCATTGAATGATGGCTCTTTGAAAGTCAGATTATCTTAAATCCTAAAAAGACAAAACTCCTTCTGTTCCTCCCTCAAACTCTTTCCCATCACAAATCTATCTTTACCAACACATCCTTCGACAACACTGCTATTAAACTGGAATTTCACACTAAGCTACTTGGCACCATAATCGATGACCTATTAAAATTTGAACTTCGTATTCAACAGAGTATAAAAAATACATCAAAACCCAGGATTACTTTATAGGAATAAGAAATTAATTTCCGCAAACTCTAAACCTTCTCTGGCTCAAGCTTTCCGCATACCCTGCCTACTCTGTGCAGCTCCAATTCTCACAAATATGCAATCTTCATTACTTTCCAAGCGTGAACAAGCCTATAACAAATTAGCTACATTTGCCACAAACCTACCCTACAGCTCTTACCACTGCCATGCACTAAAAAAGCTAAATTGGTTAGAATTCCCCAAAAAACTTCTACTGTCACAGCTACAAATCTGAAATTTGATACTCTATAAATGTACTGCCTGCCCCTCCATCTCCTCACTTGTATCCTATTATACTCCTGACCGTCCTCTTTGTAACTCTGATCAGCATCTCCTTGACATCTACAAACCCAGCAAAAACATAGGCAAACTCCTGTATAAATACTCAGTGTCCCAGTCCTGGAATAAACTCCCTGCTTATATAAGAAATATTTCACACCCAAAACACTTCAAAAACGAGCTAAACCCCTCCCAAATAAACACATGGCTATGCCCCTGTCTACGCACTACCTAACCACACACCCTGTTTTCCATCTGCCATCTTTTCTTCCTCATTTCTTCTCACTGGGACAACTCCCCTTTCTCTGCTCCTTTCAGTAGATGTCATACCACACTTTTAAGTGCAGCTACAATCTATGGATATATGCATATTTTATCATATCGTTTGTAACCACAATCTATATAATAACCCTTATACCAAATAGACTTGTACCAACTTTAGCATATTTATCACACACTGTATTTTTCACTTTTGTACACATTGCATGAACACGTTGTACATGATTTCTCTGCTTAATACTGCTTTGTGTTATTGTCCCATACTATATTGGATGGTTTTGTACTTTACATTTTTGTTTGTATTACAATGGAGCTTTTCTCCTCAGGTCACCACAGAAAATGGGTTTCTGGCTCAGTTAGACCAATCCGGTTAACAAATAAATAAATATAGTCCAAATTGAGTAGCAGCATTTTAAAATAAAGGTTGTTTTACTTTCATCTTGAGTGGAATATAACGGAGCTAATGGTTTGATGATGTGAACAGGGGATTTGATGAGACCGATAGGTGTAATTATAACTTTGAATGTGGAGAAAGAAGGATTAGGGTGTAAAGAAAACAGAGATCAGAACTCATAGCTTGGACTACTTTTCACTCATGAAGAAGCAAGTCCACGAGTATCTGTGCAATGCTTTGAACTGTAATATTTGCCACTGTCAATGTGGTTGATATATTGACTGTAATAAGTCTTGCACAAGCAGTATTTCTATTTTTGTCTTACTTATTTTTGTTGTTTTGTTTAATTTATTTTTCAACCAAAAACACTGAACATCCAGGTATTAGAATTAGCTTGACCACTGAAGGGAGTCTCAACGCAACAATTGAAGTGCCCCAAACTGAGACGGGACCCAGTGCATTAATAGGGGAAACATGATACCAAGCAGTAATGGCCACAGGTGTCAAGCTCCAACAGCACTATGCATTTATATAAAGGGGTACATTTCAAAAATCTTGCTAGAATAAAGAAAATTAGCAGTGAGGTGATAATCCAGTTCAATTCTCGTCCTGGGTGCCTTGTGTGCGGAGTCTGCATATCGTCCCTACGTTCGCATGGGTTTCCTCTGAGTGCTTCGGTTTCCTCCCACATTCCAAAGACGTGTGATAGGAGTGTTTCTCCATGGGTCTCCACTGAAAATGGGCTGTGTCCCAGTCGGACTTTCCCATTAAAAAAAATGTTAAATAAGTAAATTGTTCTGTCAATGGTTGGTTGTTTTCAGTTGCTGCTTTATACTCTGACTCTGCCTTTAATTGATTTTGTATATATTTTGCTGTTTTTGTTTTAAATTTGTTTATACACTTTGAAAAGATTTTACTGAGGTGCTATGGTTTAATAAAATTCTCTATCAGTTTTACTGTTTTTGGGTAATCAATGTTATTTGATTTTAAGTAATTTCTAAAGTATGGAGTGTGTTTGTGGGAGTAGGTAGTATGAGCAGAAGTTAGTGTAAAATGAAGACTGCGAATCAAGTAGGACAGACAGAATAATTTGGCAAAACAGAGATAAAGCATTAACAAAACACAGTGGCAAGCATTGTTGATTTGCATTTAATAATTTATTGTCTGGAAGAAAAAAACAACTGGTGTAAAATAATTATTTAAGTAATAAACACAGTATACTGATTTCAGGTTAATTAGTACTACAGTTAAAAGCCACAAAAAGAGGGTATATAATATCAGTATAGTAATAGTATACAGAATACACTCCTGGAGAGCTGGTGAAAGTCCAAAACAAGTAACATAGTTACTGGGGTTCCAGACAGTTCACATAAACAACTCTAAGTCACTCTATATGCAAAAATAATTCTCATTGCTGGACAGTAATGTTGTAACACAAACACAAAAGATAGGCCTACTACAAATTTGCAAATAAGCTACAAAATTAGAGGGGAAAAACACAGGTAGAGCACAGTACTTCTACACCCAGGGGTGTGTAGAAGTGAGGATAATGTAGCAGTAACAATCTGAGACCACATTTAACTGTGACACTCAGTTAAATGTGGCCACAGACAAGTCACTGTGGCACTCAGTTTGCAAGGGAAAATAAACAAGAATAAAGCAGGACATTTACTGGACCTGGACAGTGCACTACAAAAGTATATCTGTCAAACAGAAACTGTATTTTGGAATTTTTTTTGAGTTTGTCAAAAAAGGCAAAGTTCATCTTTTGCCTACAAAGGACATTGTACTATGACATCTAGCATGGCAATGTGATAATTACATTCCTAGTAGTCAGTTGCATGTGGAACAGTGGTAGATTTTATAGGATCATAGGAAGTTACTAGGCTAATGGCTGTAGGGCCCTTACAAGCCCAGCCAAGTTCTACCCTTATTTCCACGATCAGCACCTAATGCCCATGTCCAAGAGGGGCACAGGTGGAACCCCTGGGGTGAATTTATGGTTATAAATCCAATCATCCAGATTGTGTTTGAAGAGGGCCAATGAGGTGCTCTGTTTGACATGAAGTGGGAGTTTGTTCCAAAGTTATGGTAACCTCTGGGAGACAAATCTGTCCCTCCAGAAGGTTTTATTAATGTCACATACCACGTTAAGGTCTTTAGAGCGAGTAACTCGTGTACCATTTGACTTCTGGGCATGCAACATTTCCACTAAAGTAGGGTCAGAGATTACCTTATATGTGAGGCAGCGATCACCTGTGAGTCGTCTGTATGAAACATAATAAAGTGACAGTGATTTCATATGATCCTCATAGGACAGGCACTGAAGACCTTGAATTTTCCTTGTGTAGAACCTTAGTAGTTTCTCCAGTTGTTGCAGGCAGGTGCTTGGAAAGGTACATACCAAAAGGGACATTGTACTCAATTAGTGGCCTGATGAGATAAGAGTACAGGGAGGTTATAACTTCTTTTTTTCTGGAGGCAATGCCCTTACTTTATGAGATGAGCAATATAGAATGCCCTTCTTACCACTGTGGAGGCATGGTGATCAAAGTTAAGATTGCTGTCAACTTGTGTGCCCTGGTCTCTCACCAATGAGTGTGTACTTAGGGTGTTGCTATTGATGTGCTAGTTAGCAGGAACATCGCTCTTACCAAAAGGGGTGATGATACATTTTTTTTTGCATTGAGTTTAAGGCCATGACTTTGGCACCAATCATTTGTTTGTGTAAGACCCTCTTGTAGGATGTTGACATCATTTGGAGATTCTGTGACCGCTCCCAGTTTACATTCATCATGTGCTTTGTTCTGTATTTCTGCATTAAATCCCTTTTCAACAAAAAGAAGTGAAGGTCTGTGTATTAGATCTAGAGTAGCCCTGTTAGGCATGGGGGTGCCCCTGCACAACGAATAAATTGTCTAAAACTGAGATGGTGTCAATCTTATAAAGCATAGTACCAAGCTGTAATAACCACAAGTACTGAGCTCATATTGTATTTTATGGTTACATAAAACAGATGCTTTCCAGAAATCCATGCTAGACTAAACAAAAGCAGCAATGTCCCAAAAGGCACCAGACCACAAAACTACTTAGGAGAAAAAACACTTAAGGAACCAGGCAAAAGTAAGCACCCTATGGCAAAAATGTGATGTATAAACAGGCAGATAAAAAAGATGCTGCACCAAAATGAAAAGCTAAGTGCTCTTCTTTAATTCTGCACTTCTTCAGAGCTACAAAGCCGTGCAGACATTCACCTTAAATAATGGATAGAACCATGTGACCCAAATCAATTAATGAATGAAAAAATGGAAATCATCAGTAACTTAACAACAAAGTAAATAATCAAAGATATCATAAACAGCAATAAATATACAATACTTGCAAAATGTACCCTAAAAAATAAATGCATAAAATGAGATTAAAATAAACTGTAATTTCAAAAGACACTTTACTGCAGTGGTGGTGCTGCGGTAGCATTGTCGCCTCACAGTAAGACGCTGTCCGGTTCGATTCTCAGCTAGAACGTCTTCTGCATGGAGACATGCGTGAATGGGTGTACCTTTGTTGAAGGTTGTGTGTCAGGCCTGTCAAGCCGGTACGTAAAAATCAGCTGCCAAACATTAGCGGACCTGAGTTCCGCTGTGGTGACCCCTAACCGGGAAAAGCTGAAAGACACAAAGACACAAACAAACTTGATGGTAATATTCTCATTAAGGCCACATGCCTTGTCAGCTTGCAGGTAAATCTGCCAGTTGAATTCCTTGACTTCTAAGTAGTTTTTAAAATCACTACAATATGGACTGGGTATTACACTATCAATTACAAAAAAATGCAAATTTTCTAAAATCCCCACAAGCCAATGATTGCTTTGCTAAAGCATTTGTGGCATCTTTATTCTTAATAGCTACCAAATGTTCAGTGATTCATTTCTGTAACTTCCTGATGGTCTTATTTACCTAAAAACATTGGCATGTTTCACATGTGGCCAATAAACCATATACATTGAACTACAGGTAAATCTACTTTTTGCCCATAGTTGCATACCATGAGTCTTAGAATCACATTCGATCCTTCATTAATATATCTACACATTTTGCAACCATTACAGCAAAACATGCCACATCTTTTAGTGATCCTATTGTTTGATGTATTTTTAAATAACTTTTTAAGATCATAATCTTTTTTGCAACTGAACTTTGGATCTGAACCCACAACTTCACTAAGGTCTCTATTCCCTGAAATTATGTTTCAGTTCTTGGTAAAAATTCTCTTGATAATTGTGAGCATCTAGTGTAATAGGTAGTGGAAACACTCTCATCATCGATTTATCAATTTTATTGCCAGAATTTTGTCCATTATTATCGGTACTAGAATTATTAATCGCATTAACTAAAAATGAGAGAAAATCTATTTTTTCTAACGTTTCTGATCTCTTCAGTAATTTGAACTAAAGTGCATCTGAGTAACCCATTTGAACAAATAGTTGTTTCAGATGTATAACTTCTTCATTAAATCTAGTGTCACAACTGGTCATATGACTAATCCTAATGAGATGACCCCTTATGATGTTCCTTTTGATGAATTCTGGTTGTTGACTGCTGAAAATGAGGTAGTTATTAACAAATGTATCCTTTCTAAAGATAAAACTTTGAAAGGAAACAACCAATTAAGGCCATCAAAATTTAAATATCCAAAAAGTTAACTTTGGTCCCAAAACTTCCCTTTGTAAAGGTAAAAAACTCTGTGCTGGAATTCACGTCACAAATAAAATTGTCCAATTCATCGAGATCACCCTCCCAGACAAAAAAAAAAAAAAAAACAGGTTATCAGTGTACCTTCTGTAAAAACTCACTTTATGGAACAAAGCATGTGCACTGAAAACTTCATGCTCCCACCAGCTCATTACAAGGTTAGCAAAAGATGGTGCTATTCTGGCAACCTTAGCAACACTTTTTTTTTTCTGCTTAAAATAATTCTCATCAAACACAAACATTTTTTTTTCCAAGACAAGCTCAGTGAGAGTACAGATAGTATTGATAAAAGATGCATCATGTTGTGTAAACTTACAGAAATAATTCCTAATGAAGTCAATACCAATATTCTGTGTCATGCAGGTATAGAATGACACAACATCTAGGGTGAACATAATTTTTTCACAACCTGTAAAGACATATTGCTGCAACAAATCTAACAAAGCCCAAGAGTCTTTTAGATCTAGAACTCTGGACTAAAGGATTCATGATGGAATCCAAAAAAATAGAAATCTTTTCCATTTTGCTGCCATCATCTGCTATAATAGGTCTAAACGAGGGTAAACCCCCCTCCAAAATGGTCTTGAGTTTTAAGGATGCCAAAAAATGACCAATGTTTGGACATTTAACCTGTAAAAACTCAAAAAGCTTGATATTAAAGCAACCTTTGTGTAGCATGTCTAGTAAATATAGTCACTCTGACAATAATAAAAATTAATTTCCTTAACTGAGACTTATTCATACATATTTTCATCTGCTAACATGTCTGACAAGCACTTAATGTAGTCCTTGCTGTTCATAAGCACAACACCATTACCCGTATTAAGTTTCATGATTCTGTGTCCTTTAGCATTCCTGAGCTCAGATAAAGCTTGTCTTTCTGTTTGTCGTGTTAAATCTTTTTTTGTTGTTAATTGTCAGATACAAGCAGTTAAAATGTTTTTAATCCATCTAGCCTTTTCACTGATCAGTCATATTTTTATCAACCATAGGAGAAGTTGTGTATAGCAATTAATAAAGAGCTGAAGGATTTTATCTTGAAGGGGAAGAAGGCAAAGGTCAAGTGGGATAAGCTTATTCTTCCAATAGAACAGGACAGTTTGGGATTACCAGAGTTTAAGGGGTATTTCAGAGCAACACAAGTAAAGGCTCCTATACATAGTACAAGCAAAGAACTATAATTCAAAGTGGAAAGAGATGATGAAATGTGGGGAAGCTCAAGTAACAAAGAGAGACTGGGATTTTGGATGCAGACCTTTAAGGAGAACAACAATAATCATACAGAATATTATATTCATAAAGTAGCAAAAGGTCTTCTAAGAACTAAGACAACACTGGAATGGAAAAAGGAGGTTCTGCTGATGGGGATGACTGCAATTAGGGATGCAGAGAATAGGCAGGAGGGGTAGAAATGTATTGGAGAGGACTGGCGAAGGAACCAAGGTTTGTTTGTTTGTGTCTTTCGGCTTTTCCCGGTTAAGGGTTGCCACAGCGGAACTCCGGTCCACTAATGATTGGCAGTTGATTTTTATGTACCAGCTTGCCAGGCGTGACACACAACCTTCAACGAAGGTATGCCCATTCACGCATGTCTCCACGCAGAAGACGCTCTAGCTGAGAATCGAACCGGACAGCGTCTTACTGTGAGGTGACAATGCTACCGCAGCACCACCACCGCGGATCTCTCCACTTCCAGTGATTTATGAAAGTCCAGGCTAGATTCCCCGGTCCAGGAAATTACTGTTGTTTTAGAAGTTTTCCACCAAGAAACTATATCATAGTAAATGGAAGAGGAATATTGACGCTTTTTCTACTTCAGTCCCAGGCATCCTCATGTTTCTTAGCTTGCTTTTCCAGTACAGAGCTAGTTTTTCCATTATAAAGTTGCAGCTTGCAGCTATCATGAATTTTCATTTGGGGAAGGGTGATAGTTTCCCCTGTACTGTTTCCACTTTTAAACTATGTCAGGCTTTCATAATCCTTCCCCTCCTTGGGATCTTACCTTGGTACTTCACAGACTTACTCAGGCACCATTTGAACTTGCTAAATCATGTGAATTAAAATTTCTGTCTTGGAAAACTGCTTTCCTAGTGGCCATTACTTCAGCTAGAAGAGTGTCAGAATTGTAAGCTCTGTCTTCTCAACCACCATATATAACTTTCTTCAGAGACAGAGTCTCACAAATCCATCCTTCATACCAAAGGTTGCATCAGAGGCAAACATTAAGCAGACTATTCACTTGCCTGTGTTCTTCCCTAATTACTCCAGTAAAGGCAAGTACATGCTGCATTCATTGGATGTACACAGACAGTTGTGTTTTTACTTACACAGGAGTAGCTCTCATAGGAAATCTGAACAGTTCTTCATTGCTTTTTCTCCAAATAGGTTAGGCCAGGCTGTATCCAAGATCAACTTAGCCAAATGGATTACAGATTGTATATCTGCAGTTTACTGTCAACAAGGCAAGCAAATCCCTCGTCCACTTAGAGCTCACTCTACCAGTTTATGTCTACTTCATCTGCCTTCTCCACAAGGACTCCTATTGATGAAATATGTGCCGTAACTGCTTGGTCCACAGCTCATACGTTTGTATCTCACTACAAGTTAGACATTATTTCCAGAAACAGAGCATCCTTTGGATCTGCTGTGCTCAGGCATATTCTTCCTTGAGATCCTCCCAGGCTTTATGTAGCTGGAGACTGTGACCCATTCATGATGCATAATGAAATGGACAACATCAGATTAGAAATTATGTACTTACCATAACTTGGCATCTGTGTTGTCCAATTTCATTATGCATCACATCCCACCCTCCTTCCCCCTTCCTTTTACAGCTGACAACAATATAGAGGGTAAGGGAACCCAGTGGATCCTAGTTTGGGCTATGGTTGGTCGCTTTCTTTGTCCAGAGCTTTTGTTCTGACTATCTTTAGATAGGGGCAGCAAACTCAATCTGAGGGTTTGATGAGGGGGTGAGGCATTATGGGAGAAGGAAGAGTTTGAGACTCGGATCATATGTCTGGAAGAAATGGCCGAGTTTGATCTGAGGACGGATCTGAAGACCCACTCGTGATGCATAATGAAATTGGACAACACAGATGCCAAGTTATGGTAAGTACATAACTTGTAATAAGTTCCAAAAAGTGAAACGGACAAGCTCCTACAGCGTACAAAGCAGTTTATTAAATGCTACAATTTCTTCCACGTTTTCATTTACTACAGCAGACTTCATCAGTACATAACTTCCATTCTTCAATGTCTCTGTTAGTGGTGTGTGACAGTTTTGTCAGTTTAGTCATCATCATCTCCACACTTACGAATACCTGCATCTCCTGGAGAAAATACTTTCAAATCCCCTGGAAAAAAACTATTTATATTCTTATTATTCTCCTACACTTCTTGATTGCCTCTGCAAGCTGTGATCTGTGTCGCAGTGTAATTTAAGAAAAATGTGATTTGTTAATATTGGTTGATCTTCTACTTTACATCTCTTTACTGGCCATCATAGAATATGTTCCTTTACGTAATATGACAGAAACCACCCTGCAATAATTATTTGCAGTTTACTACATTTTGTTCAGGCAAAGTTAGGGCAACAGGTATGCTTTTTCAATTCCTAGTGACATCTAGAGTAGCCAGAGAGCCATATATGTATATATTTTTTTTTTTGACAAAATCCATCCACTCCTGCCCCCACCCTCAAATACTCTACCAAACCTTGGATTCTTTCTACATGCCTTATCTTCTAAATGTACCAACTTCTTGTCAATATATACAAATTGTTCAATCATCTGATTGCTTTATCTCATCTGTTACGAGAGCTCTGCTTTACAAGCAACATGACCACACTGGTTGTGAAGAAAATTTGACTCAGCAATGTTACAGATATAGTTTATCCACCTAGCAACCGTGACAAGTGTCTCATGTCATACACATTTTATTTAATGTTTTTTCCCCCCAAAGTCAATGTCAATGTAAACTTTGTCATTCATAATCACACAAGTGCAAAAACTGAACAAAATTCTGCATCTCCCAACTCAAATGTGCAGATATCACATAGACTTAATATGACAAGACATTCATTCATAAATAACTACTTACTGTATACCGTAATGCTTTAGATAGTTAATTCTAATATTGCACATAAATTAAACTCACTTTAACATTTATTATAGAGTGATCTCTTTGTTTGCTTGAGTGTTGCACAGTACTGAGGTGAGATACTGCATTAAAGGCTTGCATTGAGTATTTCCCAGAATGAGACATTCATGAGTATTGTACTGCGACTGAATTACAGACTAGCATTAGATATTGCATTATGATAAGACATTTCTCTGGCCTTATTACTGTCCCTGATGACCAGTGGACTGGCTTGACTTACTGAGTATTGCACTAATATTGGATTGAGACAGGCAGTCAAGTTATTGCACAGTTTGAGATGGTCTTCCACATTGAAGTAATGGCCCAGATGGACAACATGGAGCGTGATTGTTGAAAGAGTTCAACAGTCTAATGGCATGTGGAAAGAAACATATTTCTGCATCTTATGCTATGGAAGCACTTGCCAGATGATAGATATGTGAACAGTCTGTCAGCAGGGTGGGTAAAGTCCATAATTATTCCTTTGGCCCTGCCTAGACATCTAGACAAGTGCAGGTCCTGTATAGCTGGTAGGGTGATCTTGATGATCCTGTCAGCTGCCTTCACCACACTCTAGAGAGCCTTGCGCTTAGAGATAGAGCAGTGTCTGTAACACACTGTGAGGTTGTTTGTCCGGATGCTTTCTATTGTACCCCAGTAGAAGGCTGTGAGAACCTTCTCAAATTGTGCAGCCTCTGATGTGCCTTCCTGACAATGGCATTTGTTCTGGTAGACCAAGACAGGTTCTTATCAATGTACATCCCCAGAAACTTTGTGCTTCCCACTCTCTCCACTGTTTCCCTGTTGATGGTAAGAGGAAAATGTTCCTTTTGGTTTTTCCTGTAGTCTACAATTATTTCTTTTGTCTTGTTCACATTTAATACTAAGTTGTTACTGTCACACCAGGTAATCAGTTGTTCCACCTCAACCCTGTACGCTGCCTCATCATCTTTGCTAATGAGGCCCATCACTGTTGTATCATCAGCAAACTTGATGATGTGGTTAGTTTTGTACCTCGCAGTGCAGACATGTGTTAGCACGGAGAACAGCAAGGGACTCAGTACACAGCCTTGAGGAACTCCAGTATTCAGAGTGATGTTTTCGAAATAATTATTTCCTATGCACCCTTTCTGAGGTCTGTCCGTGAGAAAGTCCAGAATCCAATTACAAAGTGATGTGTTGATGCCTAGTTGAAGCAGCTTCCTTACCAGCTGTAAAGGGATGACTGTATTAAAAGCAGAGCTGAAGTCAATGAATAGTAACCTCAGATAGCTTTCCAGATGGTCCAGCGATAAGTGAAGTGCCAGTGCTATGGCCTGCACAGTGGAGCAGACTGAAGCGGGTCAAAATCTGCTGCTTGCTTTGATCTTATTGCATCTTTGACCAGCCTCTCAAAGCTTTTCATCACAATGGAGGATAAGACTACAAAGAGGTAGTCATTAAGGCATGATTGTGGTGTCTTCTTTGGTAGTGGTATTATTGTCATGTTTTTGAAGCATTTGGGAACTATTTCCTGACTCAGAGAGACGTTAAAGATATCCATGAGGATATATGTTATTGAATTGCACAGTCTGTTGTCAGGCCCAGCTGCTTTTCTCTGGTTAGCTCTCTGGACATCAGCTGGATTGAGGGTGAGCACCACTTCATTTTAACCTGTGGGCATTTTTGTCACCATTGTTTTGTTCTCTTCTTCGAATTTGCTGAAGTAGACATTTAGCATGTTAAGGAATTCCTTATTCTCCTCACAATCTGAAGATAAGGGCCTGTAGTCTGTTATTTTGTGGATAGCTTCCCATAGACACCTAGAGTCTTTTTGGTCAGAGAAGTAGCTCTGGGTCTTCCTACTGTAGGCACATTTTGCTTCTCTCACTCCTTTGTTCAGATTTGTTCTGGCTGTTCTGAGGGCATCCTTTTCTCCAGTCTTAAAGGCTGTATTCCTTGCATTCAGGAGCTCATACACCTTGTTAGTCAACCAGGGTTCTTGGTCAGCAGATATGGTGATGTTTTTGGTGACTGCTGCATCATCCACACATTTTGAGATGTAGCCCATCACCGTTGCAGTGTACACAGTAGTTGCCTCTTTAAATATGCTCCAGTCTGTACTTTCAAAACAGTCATGGAGTGCTGAGACAGGATCCTCTGGCCATATCCTTCCTTATTTCACTGTTGGAGTCAGTATCTTTAGTATTAAGCAGCAATAATGCCTTCTCTTTGTCATGATCACCATGTTTAGATTGGGCCACAGTCTCTTAATTCATCTTACTCTATTTCTTCTTCTGCTCTCATTTTTTCCAGTTTCATTCCCATCATTATAAGCAAGACACATTCACTCACCTGTATTGTCAAATTTGCTTCAAATGAGTAACTTTAAATGCTAGTGTATATGACAATTTAGTTTTGAGACATGGAGTGACCAAAAGAGGCATCAAACATGTAAGCACTGTGGCCTCTCTTTATGCTTGGACATTTCCTTTTGTTGTGTACTTTGCTTAATGGTTCTGCCTGTGTGGGTTACTGTCAACTTTCCCTTGTATTTATATCGAAAGGGGATGTAACATTTGTTTAAGGGTGCTGTAAAATAGCTGAGAAATGGCACTTGTTTTCCCATACCTCAAGCTGAAGAATCTGGACAAAGCCAAATCTAATGGGGGGACAAAGGCCCAAAATCAGAGACAGGTTTTAATTATTGCTCTTACAAACATAGAATGTTGCTAGATTCTGAAAGACATGAAGTCTGAAATTCAAATATCTGTCATTATTTAGTGACTTTTATGAATAACAAATAAAAAATATGAGGCAAAAATATGGACATTTTGTGGAAATCTGAACATTTGAGAAGTATTTTTATTTAAAGTAGCGTTCTAGATTGTATTTATTTTTGGATAGTCATAACATGTGAAGTCTCTAAAAATGGATGCAGTTTGTACAAAGCTGACCTTGGTTCTTATGGGTAATAGTCTGTCTCATGAGCAGATTTGACTAAGAAGGGCAAGACATTTGGGGGCAGAACAAACAGATGGCATGCTAGTTTGCATTGCATTTAGTATATTCTGTTTCCTCGTAAATGTATTTACTAATTGCTGCCATGGATATTTATTTTTGGTAAAGTCCACAACATACTGTGTTTGATTGGATCTACTACAGTTGATTGAAAACTCACTTGACTGAAAATGAAATTACTAGGACCACTTCACTGAAAGCTCACTTCACTGAAAACTTATTTCTTTGAAACTCATTTCGTTGAAAGTCATAAATGGCCTTTTCTCCACTGTAGTGTGACCCTAGAGTTAGTATATAAAATAAGGGGGGGGGTGTGGGGGGCACAGCTCCCCACATTGGGCGTGTGGGGGGCATAGCCCCCCACATATTATAAACATTTTAAACTATACACAGTGATACTTACAAGTGCAATAAATAACTGTTTCCAAAAGAGAATATATAACCAAGATATGTGCGGGGCTTTGCCCCCCACATCCCCCTTACTTTATATACTGACTCCAGGGTCGCACTACAGTGGGGAAAAGGCCATTTATGACTTTCAACGAAATGAGTTTCAGTGAAGTGAGCTTTCAGTGAAGTGGTCCTAGTAATTTAATTTTCAATCAAGTGAGTTTTCAATCAGCCGTAGTAGACCCGTTTGATTATTACTCAATCAAATACTGTACTGTAATTGTCATGCTGCTTTGAAGGTCATGGTGTATGTTCTGTAGCACATAGTTACATAGTACTAAATATTATTTATGCTTTCCTAAATGCATAATGCATCTTTTTAGATTTTTTTTTCTGTGAGTGAAAATGGACATTATTATACCAGTCCACCAGTTTTACCAGATCAAGGCAAGTGGTAGATGTTAAACCCTAGAATGCAGAGGCTGCACAATTACTTGATGCAACTTTGAAGCAAGCTTTAGAGTCTATACAAACCTCAACACCTTCCAGGTATTGAAAAACCTTAGCATTATGGAAAGCTGAACGCACATTGCTTGACACTTAAGATGTCATTTTGAAAAGTTCATCAGTTTTGCCTTGCCTAAGAGGATGAGAATGATGTTCTTCGTGTTTCACTGTTGCAGTCATCACACTTGGGTTATCTGCCTGCAGATAGTCCTCAGTCAGCCCGAATACTAGAGACTTAGTATTTCTGCGTCGGTTGCTGTCACTCCAGGACTGACATCAGGGGTATATAAACAGGCAGCCGACGCCATTACATCAGTCTTTCTTGCTGAGGAGCCAGAAGCAATTCGCATGAGTGCCGGTCGGCCGCTACCTGAGTTTTCGTTTCCGAATTGAATCATCCTGAAGTCTTCTAAAGCTAAGTACCTCATTGGGGAATCTTTTTTCTTGCTCTAACCGATGTCAGAAAAAGTTAACAATTGTCTTGCCTATGGAAAGCAAATACCACACCGAGATTTCCATTCTTACTGCGTCACCTGTTTAGGCCCTGACCACGACCTACCTCGCTGTCGGTTTTATGCTTTGTTCAATGCCTTAACTATTCATCGTCGGGCCCTTATTGTCGCTAAATACTTTCGCTGTTGATCTCCGTATTCAGAAATGGCTTTTGTAAGCCATCCGATTACCTATCTTCTGAAAAAACATAAGGATAAAGACAAAGACCACACAGGTCCAAAACTGCTGACAACGCTTCTGTTAAGCTAGTCGCCAGTTCGCCGGTACACAGTGAGGCACTTCTGCAGCCCCTGATGCCCACTTCGATGGATTCGCAGGCCGCTACCGAGACCATTTGGAGTCCGGTATGCTTCGAGACTCTTCTTTGACTAAGGAACCTGCAGATGTCTCTACCTTGGATGGGTTCGGAGCCGCTGTGCAGGCACCGGCTTCTGAGTAAGTTCTTCACACTACCAATTCTCAACACAAACCGCAGACTTCTTTTGCGTCTTCAGCTCTGTCTAAAACTACAGAGTTTCTAAGGCCAAGAGTACGAGCTATGCCTAAAAAAACTCGATCCAAACTCAAGCACCTGTTTCCTTGCCACAACATCAAATGCTTAAAATGGCAGAAGACCTGATTAGGCTGATTAGGGAAAGCCAGCCTTTTCCTGCCAAGAGAAAGAGACCTGTCCCCAGCAGCTTTAACACACCAAGAGTCCGACGACTCTGAGGTTTCTGAATATGAAGACATGCCTTTATCTCCTTATGAGGATTCATATGCAGAGGAATCCATTCCCTCTGCTTCCCCTCCAGAGGATTTTTCTTTCGGTGAAACCCTTCGTACTTTGAGAGCATTTCCACTGGGAATGCTAAGACTATCCTCAGTCCAAAAAGAGACTCAGAGAATTTCTAGATTTGCCACAACATAGACCTTTAGCAATACCTCCAGTTCTGGATGTTGTGGATGATGTTTTTATGGAATCCAGCCTAACTCCTGATACTTTACCCCTTGCTCCAAGAAAACCAGAAAGGTACTACAGAGGCCCTGACTCTCACAAATTTCTTTTCAAAATCCTACTGCTGACTCAGGGGTCATTTCCCAAGAGCCTAAAGGTATAAAAGCAACTACAGCTAAGAATCCCACTCCTTCGGACAGGGATTCCAGAGCTTTAGACAGATGGGGTAAAAAGGTATACACCGCTGCAACTCTCACCATCAGGGCATTGAATTGTTGGTTTCACATGGTGAAATACCAGCAACATATTATGGAACTTATAAGCAAAAATTCGCTACCTTTATAGACTGTGCAAAAAATGAAGAATTACAAGAGCTTATGCATTCTGCAAGCCATGTCAGCAAGCATAATTTGCAGTGTGGTTTTGACGCCCTATAAGCATCTTGCATGGCAGCAGTCACTGCTTCTGTACTGAGAAGGCATGCTTGGCTTAAGGAGCAGACCCTGCTAGACCATGCAAATCAAAATTACTAGATGCTGCTTTGAACAAGGACAATCTGTTTGGCACCAAAGCAGAAGAGGTTCTAAAAAAGATGGAAGAAAAGGCTAAATCTATGCAGACAGTAAAAGATTTCTTGCAAGTGCAGCCTCCTAGATTCAGTAGGCATTGCCCCTCGAAACATTGGTCCTTTCCAGCCCCCTCAAGGCCATCTCAAACTAGACCCAGGGGAAACATACCCCCCCCCCCCAGACTCCAGTCTCAGGGTGTGCAGAGATCTAAGCAATGGAGTGCCTCCACTTCAAAAACAAGGAGTGCTAAGCCACCCCCTTATGGAAAGAATTCACAATGACGTCTCTATTGCTCTCCTCACCTCTGCCCAACTGCTTGTGCCCCTAGGAGGAAAACTTGCCCATCATGCAAAAAACTGGGCCTCCATCATCAAAGACCGATGGGTCCTCAACATTGTATTCCAGGGGTACAAATTTTATTTCCACTCACTGCCATCCCCAAAAGGGTTCCCAGACCTTCCTCCAACCAGTGGGCAAAGGCACAAAACCAAATTCTAGCCCTGCTCTCCATAAGGGCAATTCAACCTGTTCCGGCAGAACAGATAGGCCAAGGGTTCTTTTCCAGAATTTTCCTGGTACCCAGAAAAGAGGGCAATTGGCACCCAATCCTAGATATTTCCACTCTAAACACCTTCCCAGTGGTACCAAAATTCAAAATGCTCACCCTTCAGCAGCTTCTTCCTATGCTGTCCAAAGATGCCTGGTTAGCCACCCTACACCTAAAAGAAGCCTATCTTCACATCGCTATCAGGGACTTATGCAGGAAATACCTACGTTTCAGGGCAGGATCTATGCATTATCAGTTCTCTGCACTTCCCTTTGGCTTATCCACTGCTTCCAGAGTATTCACAAAATGCTTGGCTCTAACCATTGCTTATTGCAGACAGAGAAAAATTCAAATTTACCCATACTTGGATGATTGCCTGATTCAGGCAGACAGTCAGGAACAGCTGTTGCAACACCTGACATTTGTAAAGAGCCTTCTAACCTCCCTGGGGTACACTGTCAATGAAAAGAAATCAATTAGTCCCCAGTCAAAAGATTGTATTCCTGGGAGCAAGCCTGGACACAATATCCCAGATGGCATTCCTTACTCCAGAAAAACAAGCCTATCTGACAGGCTACTTTGCTCAAATGGCCACCAAAACCCAGCTATCCGCAAGGAAAATCCTGCCCTAGGGTTCATGGCCTTTTGCATCTTGCCATTTCCATATGTCAGACTGCATGTGAGGAAACTTCAGTGGTACTTAAAAAGTCTTTGGTGCCAACATTCTCAGGACCTGGAAACCGTTATACCTATCATAGCTTGTCTAAGGACAGTGTTTCTTTGGTGGGCAGCAGCATGGAACCACAACAAGGGACTTCCCTTTAGTCAACCCCTCACCACCCAGACCCTAACCACAGATGCATCAGACTATGCCTGGTGGGCACACCTGGATGACAAGTGCATTCAGGGCCACTGGAGCCCAAGTCAATCTCATCTGCACATCAACCAAAAAGAGCTGCTAGCTGTTCAGCACGCTCTGAAAGGTTTCAGGTCCCTACTCTCACCAGGACCCCTGCTAATAGAAACAGACACCACCACAGTTATGTGGTACATCAACAAGCAGGGGGGAACACACTCTTACCCACTCTGCAAGCTAGCCATGCCTTTGTGGAACACAGCCTTGGACATGCAGATTCATCTACAAGCTCAATTCCTGCCTGGCAAACAAAACTGTCTGGCAGACAACTTAAGCAGAAATCTACTCTACCTGCACGAGTGGCAATTAGACCCCAGCACCTTCAGTATTCTAATCCAGAAATGGGGGACCCCAGAGGTGGACCTCTTTGCCTCCCCCTGCAATCACCAACTCAGCAAATTCTGCTCCAGGACACCTCACAGCAGGGCCTGGAAAGTGGATGCCCTATCCTTCCAGTGGGAAAACCTCTCAATCTATGCATTCCCCCCTCTGCCTCTTCTCTCAAGAATATTACTGAATATAAGACAGGATAAACCAAGAACTATCCTGATTGCTGCAGACTGGCCATGCCAGCCCTGGTACCCACTACTGCGCAACCTGTCACTGGTGCCACCCTGGCACCTACCCCAGATCCCAACCCTCCCCACTCAGCAGGGGGGACAGATCTTGCATCCTCAGCTGCAAACCATGAATCTTGCAGCCTGGCTTATTCCTTAAATTCTCCCCCAGTGACCAGCCTAAGCAAGCAGGTACTGGATGTCATTCTTGAAGCCAGAAGACCCAGTACAAGGAAATCCTATGCTGATAAGTGGAAAATGTATTGTTCCTGGATTCAGTCTAAAGGAGAGGACTCAGCACTGCCCTGCTTACCTCTAATCCTGGATTACCTAGCAGACCTACTCCACAGAGGTCTATCCTTCTCCTCCATTAAGATCCTTGCCTCTGCCATTTCGGCTCATTACAACACTGAAACACCTCTTTTCTGTCACCCTCATATCAGACAGTTCCTGAGAGGGGCAAATAACTTAAGGTTACCAAGGAGAGCACCCACCCCTGCTTAGTACCTTAACTTTGTACTGGAAAAGCTCACGCTACCCCCGCCTTTGAGCCTGCAGCATCTGCAGAGTTAAAATTCCTCTCTTGGAAAACAGCTTTGTTGTAGCCATCACTTCAGCTAGAAGAGTGTCTGAGCTACAAGCACTTATGGCTGTGGAACCTTTCCTTTATGCCTAAAGTGGTATCCAGTGTGGCTATCAACCAATCTATTCATTTGCCATCCTTCTTCCTTAATCCTCATAATAAAGCGGAAAGGATCCTGCACTTCTTGGATGTGCACAGACAGCTCAGATTCTACCTTGATAGGACTAAGCCCTTCAGGAAAGCTGACCACTAGTCAGCTTTGCACGAGGGGCAGAGGGCAAGGCCATTTCAAAACAAACAATCTCCAAATGGATAGCACACTGAATCCATTTCTGCTGCAAGCACCATGGGAAGCCAACCCATCGGGGAGTCAGAACACATTCCACTAGGGCAACTTCTACCTCTACAGCATTCCTCAGGGGAGTCCCTACCAGGGACATCCTGGAAGCTACTACCTGGAGTTCTGTACACACCTTCACCAAGCATTACCACCTGCCTGTCTTTTCCAAATCCAGGGCGGGTTTTGCAACAGCAGTCCTGCAGGGCATACTAGCCAGCCCCAACTCTTCTTAACTTGCCTCCACCCTTTTTTCAGCTTTGGGAATGAACCCAAGTGTGATGACTGCAACAGTGAAACACAAAGAACATAGTGCAGTTGTGTACACTTACCATAAATGTAGACGTTTGAGTGTATTCACTGTTGCAGTCCTGGTTTCCCCTCCCTCCACCCCCCTTGTCTCTCTCTCTCTCTCTCTCTCTCCTCTCTATGTCTTTTACTCACCCCCTTTAGGAGTATTGGTATTTACTTTTTACTGGTGGTGTTTTCCCCACCATAACTTAGCTCCCTATTGGGGGAATCCTGACATTTGGGGCAAGAAAAACTGATGTAATGGCGTCAGCTGCCTGTTTATATATCCCTGACTACCTGACGTCAGTCCTGGAGAGACAGCAACCGACGCAGAAATACTAAGTCTCTGGTATTCGGGCCAACTGAGGGCTACCTGCAGGCAGATAACCCAAGTGTGATGACTGCAACAGTGAATACACTCGAGCATCTACATTTATGGTAAGTGTACACAGCTGTACTTTCTGCTTAGAATGCATATGATATGCTTTGAGCAGAGAGGTAGAGACCACTGCCCACAAAGCACTTTGGCATACCACATATCACCCTGCAGACATAAACTGAATTTCCATGGTAGGTACTAGTTATGTAAACCTTTTGTTCTCTGTAATGTTGTGACACCTTAGCTCACACTTAATCTTTGTGTCTTCCTTGCCACAGATGGGGAAGAAAAAGCTGTAGCCATGTTACTTAACATATCCATTAAAGTAGAACTGCTTATATTATTCTCCCTACATGGATTAGGGGCAGTTGTGCCCTGACAGTATTGATTAAAGATGGTGATACATAATTTTATGATAAGAAATGTAGTGGTGTGATGTTATTTGTGTGGAAAAGGTGTCCTATTTGTACATGTATTGATGGACTGTCCGGTATTTATGTGAATAGCCAGTGTTTGAGATTTCATGCTAATA
Organism: Protopterus annectens; assembly: GCF_019279795.1. Taxonomy (NCBI): domain Eukaryota; kingdom Metazoa; phylum Chordata; order Ceratodontiformes; family Protopteridae; genus Protopterus; species Protopterus annectens. The sequence continues at coordinate 1,952,369,777 of NC_056725.1, read as the reverse complement.
AAAACTGTTATCATAAGGCAGTTGTTTATGTTCTTGCTCACACTAAAAGACAAGTAAGAAAGAGGGTGCAGGGACATTAAAGGGACATTAGAAGCAGTATAACAACTAGTCCAGTAGCTATGCATTTTAAAGAGAATCATAAGAGTGACCCAGCACTTTTAAAGTATTCTGCTATTTATGTATGTCAAAGCCCAGATCTTTTTATGAATGTTTCAGACATTATGCTAAGTAAGGAAGCATCGTATGTTTTTGTTTATGGCACCCTGCAGACAAATGGCTTGAACAATAAATTATTTGTGGAATTTTTATTGTGATTTCATATTTACTGTGATTTGACTTTTATTTATTAATTTCCTGACTATATTACTTATGAATAGCTAATTTAATGTGTTTGTAATGTAAGGCAGTCAGCTGATTTTGAAGTAATTCCTGATTGTGGTTTTTATTATTTAATTTGGATAGAGTGATTCCGAAATGTAAGCTTTGAAGACATAAGCTGAAGGGCCAGTTTGTTTTTTACTCATAAGAACTACATTTTTTGAGCTCCATTGGGTTATCGAATAGTTTTTTTTTTGTTTGTTTTTTTGCAAATATTTGAATTTGCTCTTTCCCTTGAATGGAATTGTGCATAAAACAATTGGTTAAAGACATGTTAAAACAGTACTTTTGTCAGGCATATTGCTAGCTTTTCAGCTTAGACTGCTTTTGTAGGGCATACAGAATTCATTTAAGCCTCCTGAAGGACACAAGATGCTTCCAGTTGTGAATTATTAATATGACAACCAGATTTCTGGCTTTTTTCAAGTATTCTTTTCAAAGTATAGCTTGTTGTATGCACACAGAGTGCAGTTAACTGTTTTTTTTCCGTGCCACCTTTAATAAAACCACCTATATATACTACATTTATTTCATTTTATGTTGAATTTCTTAACTGGGGTTGCGCACTCTTCCCATTGGACCGATTTCAGTCTCAGCCCAGGGAAAGCACAATAGTTACACAATAGTCACATGACATCATATACATAGTGAATGACAGAATGCAGTGTATACGTGTATTATATACAAAGTGAATATCATAGTTGGCTTGAGGGTAATCATTATTTATTTATTTATTTGACATTTGTTGACCGGGATAGTCCGACTGGGACAGAGCCCTATGTCATCGGAGGCCCAGGGAGAAAAGCTTCAATATACAGTAAAATAATACAAAAATTCTGCTATTTACACAATACACAATAGAAGAATGCAAAAATAGTAGAACACAAATTTTGCTAAATACACAAATAGAGTTATTATTGTTAATCACATATAAATAGGGAGGCAGGTGAGAGTTTTAACACAGACAATAGATAAATGACATTATATACAGAATGACTGGAAAAAACAATATATACATGCATTACATATAGCGTGCAACTCAGAGTTGCCATGCTGAAAGAATTACATTCAAAAATAATGTCAGAGCAAGGCATGTAGATGGAAGAAGGGAATAAAAAGGTTAAATTGTATGACCAGAGAGATAGCAGTTGTATTTTCTTAGAGCCTTGAAATGTGCTTTTATTTGTGAACTGAACATGAGGTAAGAGGAATGATCTTTAGGAAAAGAAGGGAGAGATTCCCAGAGTCTGAGACCAAGGACTGAGAAAGCATAGTCTTTGCAGCAAAGCCAAGTTTGCAGGGTTTGGAAGAAAGACAGGAGTGGTTAAGATTCTTCTTTGCTTACTGTATCTGCTACTGAAAACACCTAATTACCACTGTTGTTGTGTCTTTCGGCTTTTCCCAGTTAGGGGTCGCCACAGCGGAACTCCGGTCCGCTAATGATTTGCAGTAGATTTTTACGTGCTGAGTTGCCAGCCCTGACGCACAACCTTCAACGAAGGTACGCCCATTCACGCCTGTATCCACACAGAAGACGCTCTAACTGAGAATCGAACAGGACAACGTCTTGCTGTGAGGCGACAACGCTACCGCAGCACCACCACCGCAGTAGTACTTAATTACCACTGTAATAGCAGCATTATTCCAAAAGTAGCATATGTAAACTTATAGAAGCATGTATTACATACTTTTGCCTGTGAATGCTTCCTTACTGTGCATCTGCTTGTAAATGGCAGTATACTGCATCATAATTGTTGGCATACTTAATGTACTGCTGAAAAGAAACACACTCTGATATGGCCAGTGAATGATTTAAAGTCACTGAAATCAGTAACATTACAGATATCACTTCACTTGGCTTTATTGATTTGAAATGTAATCCATATTTAATTCTGAATATATTTATTTATTAGATAGATTTATTTATTAGATAGATTCTTTTTTCATTTTAAATTAATTTAGGTTTATTTAATTTTTTTCTTTCTTTGTATACTTTTTTCCCATGCCTTCTGACCATCAAACTGCTGTCATGGCAGCCCATTCATTCTCTACTGGGGTGAGAACTCTGGTGTCATTTCATTTCCTGGCAAGGAAAGAGCTTCTGGATCCCTTCTGTTTCCCTATTACGTAAGAGTGCTTCATGACATAGCTGTCAACAAGACAGCCTTGAGGGTTTTTTGATCAAAGTCCCTCACCTTGCTCTGCAGCACAAAGGAGGCTACCATAATTCCCTAAGAAGGACAGCACGCACTGCAACATGAGCCACACAAGAGCTACACTGGATCCTTGCTTGGGTAGCGATGCCGATGCTCCTCTTGCAGTTCTTGCCACGATACCATGGTATGTAACTTATATACTTTTTTAGTGTAAATAAGAAGGTGAGGACAGTGTCATTGGAGTGGTAAAATGGGGTGATGATCCCTTTTTCACAAAGGAGGATAACACAATGTGTTTCATTTATAGAGGGATCGAACTCTTCAGGTTCCTTAAGAAAGTCTAAAAGTAATAGAAAAGAGTCTTTCTCCAGTAATTGAACCTTTTAGGTTCATAGTTAAGTACTAGGTTAGTTGCCCTTGTGGACCATTTTAAGTGTATTTAATTTCCTCAAAAGTTAGAATCAAACACTGTACCCTGTGTCTGTGAGGTAAACACCTTAACTGTTATGCCCATGGTCATTGCACGGTGTTCAGGGAGTTCACCTATATGGGTTACTTATGTTTTTTGGGCCTGAAGAAGGCACATGACTTTGTACCCCAGAGTGTCTTGTAGGAAGGGCTAGAACAGTACAGGTTCTTAGGGCTGTTGATATTTGCTATTCAGTCCCTGCCGTTATGGAGATGTGTTTTGTTCCCATTTTCAGTATTAAGTTTAATACATTTAAGGTGGCTGCAGAACTCTTGCTTTAGGAGTATGTTTTCTTCCTCCTCCATGTTAATGATTTTCACAGACAGGATTTCAAGGTATAGTTGAGATTTGGAGACAGTCCACTTTGTGTTGTGAGGGTTGCAGCTTTCTTATTTTCTGGCTTTGTTATCTTTTTTAAACACTTTTATTAAATTATCAATTAAAAAACAGGCATACTTACATTAATAGAAAAGCAAACAAACCATGTTAACATTTTTTCATTGACATACATTATACATTAAGTGGTACTTGCGTATTATCGCAACCAGATTTTCGCGGTTGCGAATTTAGAATACTTCTGTACAAACGAGGCCACAAACCACTGTAAGGTGGTATTTAGGGTCTGTTTTTTATTTGTCGTGGACTAGCTTTGCATTACAGGGTCTGTGAAGGGGAAGACAAACATTTGAGGAAACCCGCTTCCTGTTTTCAGAGTGCCTTACACACGCACGCTTGAATTAGAATGCCTGCTGTTGTTCTGACGAACAGATTCTTTTGACTGCGTGGAAGGAAGCCTTCAGAGAAGGCAAAGGCAGACCCTGTAATGATGGTTTTGGTCACTTTTTTTGGGGGGGGGGTGCTATTTGTAAAGACATCTTCAGGTCAAAATTAAAAAAAAATAAAAACTGCTAACAGCCACAAAGTACAGGAAGACACACATTGTCTGGCAATAAGATGTTTTGGGAAGTGTTCTTACTATGTGTGTAATCATGAAAGTGATTTTGAGTTTATCTGTATTTGTAAAGTATGGCCATGGGGACACTTTGTTAGCACCTTAACTGAAATTATTGACTGGAGTTTGTGTAACTCAGCACTTTACCTAACCTAAGAAAAGCAGCAATCCTTGCCCTTGACATATTTACAATCTCCTACTGTCGCAGGGTGTATTTGGTGACTCGCTTTTCCAGTAGCTCACATCGTCTTGACAAATGCAGGCACTGCAAAGCAGAGCACCACTGTGTAGTTTAAGGAGCAAAGAGGTACAAACTCGTACCCTTTCTCCTCTTCGTGGCTCATCCCCACATTGACAGAGTAATGTTTTCTTCTTCACAGTCCCCTTTATAGATTAAGCAACCTGTTTCCGCACACACATACCAAATTATGGCAGTGCGGAAATCTGGTTGCGATAATACGTAAGTACCCATTAAGCATATATTTTCTACTTTTTATATATAACAACCATCATTCAGTTCTATATTACATAAATTGCTCAATTCCTGTCTTTCCTTAAATATCACTTCTGAACATTTTTATGGATGTACTGTTCCCACAAATTCCATTTATTTCTATGTAATTTTTTTCCTTCCCTTTTCTAAAGATCCCATTTCAGTTCTTTTATTTCTTTTACAATATTACTTCAAATACATTTGATTTAGATTATGATTTCCATTTTCTATTAGTTGCTTTTTTGACTGCCAGTAGAATTAAACTTAATAAGGCCTTACTGTGTCTAGGCAAGTCATATCTGGAGTCCTAGCTTAAAAGAACAATTTCCTTAGTTACAGCCATTTATTGCCCAGTATTTCTGACAGAGTACTCTGTAGGGAATTTTTAAAATCTGCCGATGCATTGCACTCTGAAAAAAGCATATTCACGGTTTCCTCGTTCTTCACCATCGCACCGCTGAAATTTGCTGTGTACCTGAGGAAAAATTCTTTCATATCTGGATATTTTTATTTTCTTGGTCATGTGACTATGGTCTTTCGCAAGTATTGAAGTAGTTTGTTGTAGAGTGTGATGTGGATGGAATGAAAATCAGTTTCTCCAAATAAAATATCTTCCTTCTTGCAAAAAAAGTGTATTGCTCTGTGCTGCTGAGAGAGCAGCACTTTTGCCCGGTGCAGAAGTTCTATATCATGGGGTCTTCACAAGTTTTTATTATTTTATTTATATTCTGTTGACTAAGTTATCTGTTTTGCGGCCCATTTTCAGTGGAGGCCCAAGAAGAAAATCTCCAGTAATTTCACAGCATAGAATGACAGGAACAGAACAGTAGTCGGTATGCTCTCCATCAGGTAAAATAAAAAACACACAAAAAACAGAATACATGGTATAGAGGTTACATCATTACCAGTGAAGCATGCATGACATTGCAGGTGAAGGTAGGGGGAAATAAGAAACTGGACATTAGACTGTACAGCTCAGGTGGTATTGCAAGTGTTGCACTAGACTGTGGTGAAGTGTGAACAGAGTTAAACCAGTCTTTGTCCCCATCCTGACCTGTGGCCCCAATATTGGGTAATGACCACATGGATAACACTGGAAAATGGTCACCTCAGTGATTTAGAAGAATTTCAGAGTAGGATTGCTAGTGTCATAGTTTGAGAGAAGTCATCTGAAGTATTTTTGAAATCTGGTGTGGATGACCCATGGGTGTCTGCCACAGGAGATGTACTAGACACAAGCTCCTGACCCAGAAAATGCTGAAGAGATTATACCCCTCAGTTTGCCTGTAAACATCTGAGGGTCCTACTGCATGAACTGGGGACTGATGCTGGGGTTGGTGAAATCTGATAAACCGATCTGTTATGTTCATTATGATATCATAGTGGCCTTTACCAGTACAAGTGGTTTAGACAACAGTTAATGGAAGAGATCCTTAATTTAACTTTATTGATTTCTTGATACAATCTATTACTGTTTGTACATTGTTAATTGGAAAGCAGTACAGCTATAGTTTTCTAGCAATCATATCTTTCAAGTAACAAAACCTTCAACACAATGTTTATTTTTAAGTCCCTGAAACATCCATTGTACTTATAATATGTATTGATGTAAAAATGTTTTTCTTGCTATTTTATACTGTTATGATACTATTTATCTCTGTCTGTTGTTAAAAATAAATACACCAATCACTTTCACTTACCTTATTTTTTGTGAATGGGGGTTCAGTGCATTGTAGGAATAAACATTCCCAAGTATAGAATATAATCTCACTTTGGAATGTGTTAGGCACTCAACTTCACCTTATGTGTTACATCAGACCCCAGAGAGGATGATAGTTTACAGTGATGAAGCACAGACATGAATTTTTTCCTCATTTAGAAACTGGATATCAGGACCCAGTAGCTGATTTGTATTTTCCAAATTATTCCTTTGTGTCACCATGACTGGAAATAAAATAGTTTTATTTTTATTTTGCACTCTAAGCCCAGTTTGCATTCTGAATAATTTTTTCATGGCTTGCTTTATCACATGATATTTTCATGGCTCTGGTGTATATGGTACTCAGCTTCACAGTCTGCCTTGATGCCTGGTGGTATCCTAGGTATCCTCTAATGGAGCACATTCAGTCACCCTTTTATGTATTGTTCAGTAGTCACATATTAGACTGCATGAATCTAAAACAATGAAGCTAACTGGGTAACTACACTTCTAACCTGTATTGGCATTTCTTGATATTGTCTGTAAGTTAAAATGTAATTGCTGTATCATTTTGTTTTTAAATTTAGATTTAGGGCATAGGAAAAGTTATGGTCTGCAGGGTGTGCTTTATTTTAGACATTGTTACCACTTCAGTGTGTAATAAAGGGTAATAAATGTAACTCCATTCTTCTCAGTTCTTCAGATATAGCACCAGGATGATATTCTTTTTCATACTAACATGGCATCCCACTAAGATAAAAAAAGTGAATGTAAAACAATTCCAGACCTACCCCATCCTTTCCTTTTGTGTTTCTCTCCCCTTTTCTGTCAGCTGATTGTAAATATAGTAAGTAGTTGTAGGTGCCTCTATTTTGCAAACTTAACTGATTTTTGCTACACAGTTTAGCAAACGTCTTTAGTATTCTCTAGCACCTAACATCTCCTTCACTGGTTTTGCGACATAAGTGTTTTAATGAATAAGTATATATTAATATTTTGTATGTTAATTAAAGTATGACTGTTATTATTTCAGACTGATTCTGTCAATGGTTCTTATGGTTAGCACTCTACCCCGGCTCATGAGTTCAAATAAAAAAGTAAATAATGCTTGACTTTGCCTCCTGTCATAAAATATATCTTGAAGAATGGATGCACTGGACAAATATTCAAGACTCCTGGTTGATGAGGTACAGACACAGTGATAGTATTATACAAAACATCATCATATTTAGATCCCCAACAGCAATAGAAACAGCAGTATTATTAGGCAAAAGCTTTTGTGCAAGCAGTAATTTCTAACAGGGTGTGTGTTAATATAGCAATAACCCACGCCTGGGTGTGGGTAATGCTGGATTTACCCACGGTTGGCGTGGTTTGGTCACGAGGGCGAAGCCCGAGTGGCCAAACAAAGCCAACCTTGGGTAAATCCAGCATTACCCACACCCAGAAGTGGGTTATTGCTATTATACAATGACATTATTTAAGAAAAAAAATAATTACTTTTCGTAAATAATGGCATTGTATAATGCCTCCTTGCTGCCCTTCCGCAGCTGTCTGGTATTCTGCGGCAGTTCTGATGTACTGCGCATGCGTATGCCTACGCAGTACATCAGAGCTGTGGGCAAAAGCAATGGAGAAAGCAAGATCTCTGTTGCTTTTTACTGTTTTGCTATGTTAAATGGGTTTAACATAGTGAGGCAGCTTTAAAAAAAGCAATGGAGAATCTCTGTTGCTTATTTTAAAGCTGTCTCGCTATGTTAAACCCATTTAACATAGTGAGACAGTTTTGAAAAAAGCAACGGAGAAAGCAAGATCTCCGTTGCTTTTTTTAAACCTGTCTCGCTATGTTAAAGTCCTTTAACATAGCGAGACAGTGTTTTAAAAAAGACTTATACTAATGGAAAACGTTTGGGCAGCCGGACCTTTTTCCATTAGTATAAGTCGATTTACAATGTGCACGCTGACCAATCAGCGTGCACGTTTTGGAATATTAACTGGGCGTCATGGTATAATGTGTAATTAACGCCCTTCCAGAGGTATTGCCTCTACACCCTGGAGGGCATTATTGCGCTTAGAGAATGGACTATCTGTAAAATTGTAGGCTTTACTTGTATATATTTTTTTATTACTGCACTTTTTAGTATATTTTTGATGTAAAATAGTTTCTCCGCCTAATGTTTCAATCTTGCTGTAGTGTATGTTAATAGTGTTGGTTGAAGCATTTTACATCCAAAATATAACATTTAAAAACATAACGAGGTATTTACTTTATTTATTCGTCGATTACTCCTAAACCGTTTGGTTGGCAGTCATTGGAGATTAAAATTGCTAAATAATGACATACATTTGACCTTCAGACTGTTATTTCCTTCAGGAAATGCATGTTAACACACATCCTGTGCTTAAGCAACTTTGTAATTTTATAAGGGCAATAATTAAAATCTGTTTCTATTTTAGAGCCTTTGTTCCCCCTTTATTTTAAGCTTTATCCAGATTTCTTCAGCCAAAATATGCAGAGGTATGCAAACCTCTTTACTGCTGCTGCTGTCAGTAGTCATCTCACTCACTCTCACACACACACACACACACACACACACACACACACACACACACACACACACACACACATCTCTGCATCAAAAAAATGCATGCTAACAAAAACCCTGCTATTCTAGCAACTTTCTAAGTTTATAAGAGCAATATTTAAAATCTGTCCCTATTTTTAGCCCGTTGTTTCCTCATTGTTTGTGGCTCAGTCCAGATTTCTTGTGCTAAGAGGTATGGTCGAGAGAGACTCAAAGCTCTTATGTGATGCTGCCAGTGATCACTTGATCCCTGTCACTCTTCACATTCTCACTCTGTCTCTGACAAACACACATTCTGGCTCTCTCTCTTATGCACGCATTCACTCACACATGCAGACAGCAACATAAACACACACACACTTTTTTCTGATTCATTTATTTTCGATCATCTCTCTCTTTTACTTTGATATACCCACACACACACACACCCACACCCACAGTTTTTATTTTACACTCACTAAACAGCAGAAGCACTGCTTAGCGAGTGTAAAATAGTAACTCGACTAGTAACTCGACTAATCTCTTTCTCTCTCATACTCATACACACATACACTCTCACACACGGACATAAACATATATACACACACAATTTTTTTTTTTTTACATTTTACACTTGCTAAACAGCAGAAGTGCTGCTTAGCAAACATAAAATAATAGCAGCCATTATTTTTTTTCTGCCTAAGCTCCACGGCAGCTTGATATGCTGCTGTGAAGTGGCAATCTTGTTTTTCAGCAGGCATTACTTGTACAGTAATACCCCGCTGGAGAAAGCTCATTCTCAAGTCAGGGTACCGATGTACAGTAAGCCCATTCTCTAACCATCAGTAAAGCACTCCGAGGCAGTGTGTTATTGTATAAGTAGCATAGTTTTTGGGATTGCAAAACATGGTTCTAAACTGTACTTTAACCCATCCTAAGGGGTGTTTTACTTCTGGGGTGTACCAAGGCAGAGTGTGGTTAAGTTTAGGTTTATTTCATCTGTTATTTTCTAACTAGTTTACAGAATTGAACTTGGTGCGTAATGAAAACTAAGTCAGATTGCAGTTAGAATGAAATATTATTAATTCATTCATTGAGTGAGTAATAAAAGTCCAGATACTAAAATGAATTGTTAAGTTAATGACCTATGTTCAGCAGTCACCAGTTTCAAGTTACAGAAACCATCCAAAAAATCTGATAGTCTGCTTTATAAATCATCGTGTAAGTCCACAGTTCTTGCACCAAAGTAAATAAGTACATTAAACAAATACTGAGAGACCCATGGCCCTAATCTTTGCAGCAGTAAAGTCCAATCCAAAGTGTCCTATTTTGGTAATTGTTCCAAGAGTGTCCTGTTTGATCCCAAACAGTTAAAAGTGTTTATACTTTTAATAAATTCATTTTCCATGTGCTAACTTGGTAACTTATGTTTCTTACCTACTCCTGCTCACTATCAGTTGACAGTGATCTCTGTCCGCTCCACAGTATCTGCATACCTTTCCTGGCCTAATATCCCTGACTTGAGGTCTGCCAATTTGCCTTATCACCAGTGGATCAGATTAATTTTTATGTGTGTTCAAAAAGAAAGAGAGGAGTTCGGGGTGGGTGGGGAGGTCATATGATTCTAGCATCATCCTGCAGAGGCAGATGCTTTTCTGTTTAAGCCTTGCCTGTCACTGATATGCAGGGTAACAACACAGCTAGGTGTGCAGTGGAACTGCCCCTCTTGGAAATGCCTACCCCTGTTCTCTGCAGCATGGGGTTACTGGCGTGGCTGTGGTATTACCACTGCTGCCTTTGCTTCATTTGTGTGCCCTCAACATGCAAGCAAACCTTCCTCCCAGCTTTGCCAGGCACACAATCCCCCTTCTCATACTCTGATCACCTCTGTCATAGTTAGTGCTTCATCTCTGTATGCTAGCAGAATTGGCAGTAATGTGAGAACTTTGACTGACAAGCACATTTTGCACCAACCCAAAGAATGATTGAGTAACCGGCTTCCACATGGCTGTAATGGTTGCACATACAAGTTGGGAACAACCCAACTTCAAAATAGCTGACAGGTGTCCTGGAACAGCTGAAGAATTTCAAATTCAAATTTAAATCAAACTACTGGCAACAAACAGCACAAAAAGCAAGTTTTCTGCAATGCTGTGGTGCCCAGGACAGGTCTCACATTTTGAATAACTCCTTGGAGTAAAAACACAATAAATAGTGTCAATAAACTGAAAATTTAATAACAAAAATACTGTTTTATTGGTCATGGCAACTGACAGCAAAATAACCAAATACATTGAAATCTGTAATAAGTAGATTGACAACTCACTACCATCTTGGGATGCTCTTAACAAAAGTTCTGTTTTACTCACAGTGGTGGGGTGGGGTAGGGTGATATTTGATCATGAGAACACATCCAGAGTTGGCCAAATTAGTGTTTCCCCACCACGGGGAAATATAATAACTCTGCCCAGATGTATTTCTATTACAAAATTTATTTATTTATTTATTTATTTTTATTTTACATTTGTTTACCGGGCTAGTCTAATTGGATACATGTCCATTTTCAGTAGAGGCCCGAGGAGATAAGCTCCTACGTAAGACAATGAATTTAACACAATTCTATCTATGGATATAGAAGACAAATAAATTCTATTTACAGTGCCAATTACAGGTTATCATAGTAAAATATTAACAGTGTAGAATACAGGCATAACAAAGGATGCAGTTAAAATCCCAAAATTTACAGTGTAGAATACAGTCCTAGCAAATGAAAGTAATATAGATTAGGTGTTCTAGAGATAGTTAGTAGAACTAGTTTTATAAGGAAGAATTTTCTTTCGATGAGTAGATGGGATGGGAAGATCAGAGTGTTTTTAGTGACTCTTGAGCTAGTCAGGTTTAGAGCATGGGCATAACCAGTGAGTTTTGAGATGCACTTTCAGATTGTTTTTGAAACAGGAAAGTGAGGGAAGTGTGGAGAGTTCGTTTGTTAGGAGATTCCAGGCTTTTCCAACTATATTAGAAAAAAGTGAGTCACCAGCCTTGTTGTTTGTTTTAGTAGTATGTGCTAGAAGTTTCTGAGAAGACCTTAAGGAATTTAGGTTTTATAGGGAGTGATTAGTGTGGAAAGAATAGGTGTTTTGGAAGGTGTGTAAAGGGTTTTGTGAGCTATAGTTAGTTGATGGTATTTAATTAGATTTTGTAGTTCAAGCCATCCTAGCTGTTTTAAATTAAGGCAGTTATGGGTTCTAAATGGGTTACCTGTTGCAAATCTGGCGATGTTATTGTAGGACATTTCCAGTTTGCTGAGATTATTTTTAGATAGCTTAGTAAAAATAGGTGAGGCATATAGAAGAGGAGAGATTAGATGAGTGTGTGCTATTGTGGTTCGAGCTGAAGATAGGAGAAATGACTTTATCCTATATAGAGAGCCTAGCTTTTTGTTGACAGTTTTTATAGTATTGTTTATATGGATATCAAAGTTTAGATTATTGTCAATGGTGACTCCTAATAGTTTGGTGGTAGGTTCAGGGGATATAATAGTTTTATTGGTAGAGTTAACTGAGAAATCCAATGGGGGGGGATTTTCTAGTAGGAGAGAAAAGGAGGAGTTTAGTCTTTTTGGGGTTTAAGAGAAGGCATCTATGTGTGAACCATTGCTCAACTGTGTTAAAGACTTGTTGGGTAAGGTAGAGAAGTTCAGAAGAGGAGGGGGCTGAGCATATCACTGTAGAGTCATCTGCATATTGTATGCATGTGGCTTGGGGGATGGCAAGGTGAAGGTCATTGATGAAAATGGAAAAAAGTAGAGGTCCAAGGATGGATCCTTGGGGGATACCAAGGTTGATTGGCAAGTGAGTAGAGAGAGACTTGTGCCATAGTACGGCCTGTTGCCTTTTGTCAAGGTAAGACTGGAACCACTTTATGGAGGATGTATCAAGTGACAGGGATTTTAATATTGTGATGAGAATTTGGTGATTTACCATGCCAAGAGCTTTAGACAGGTCAATAAATAGGGCAGAAGAGAGTTTGTTTAGATTACGGTGTTTGTTGATACTATCTGTGAAGGAAAGAAGGGCAGTAGTGGTGCTATGTGAAGGTCTAAAACCATGCTGACAGTTGGCTAGTAAATTATTTTGTGTTAGATGGTGAAGTAGTTGTCTGTGAATGCATTTTTCCATGATCTTTGCCAGAGGTGAGAGGAGGGCAATGGGACGATAGTTGGAGAGTTCAGTGGATTGCCCACCTTTGTGGAGGGGGATAATATGGGAAATTTCCCATAAAGTAGGGATATAACTTTCGGTAATAGTTCTATTGATCAGGATAGATATTGGATAGGCAATAGATTTAGTGGCTAGTTGTAGGAATTCAGCAGGTAGTTGGTTTGCTGAGGGAGAGCATGGTTTCAATTTCTGAAGAAGGGTTAGTATATATGATGTTGGGATGGGTTGAAAGTGAAAAGAAGGGGGAGAGGTTGCTTTATTAGTAGGTAAAGTAAAGTTGTTAGGTGAGAGCTGACTAGCTTGTGTTTGTATAGTGTCAGTGAAAAAGGTATTAAAATCATTGGCTATATTTATTGGTGTTTTGTGTTCAGTGTTTTGAGGGTTAGGAGTGGTGGATTGACCTGGATGAAGTAGTTGGTTGATACTAGACCAAAATTTCTTTGTCTTGTTTTGACTGCCTTGTTGGGATAGGAGGTAGTAGGTTTTTTTTGTCAGATATTATAGCTTTTTTGGTTTGGTTTCTTAGTTGTCTAAAGGTTTGTTGGTGTATAGGGTTTTGAGTTTTTCTACATTTTGCCCAATGTTTGTTTCTAGCATTGATTTTTTGTTTGGTTTCTTTAGAGAGCCATGGAGCATGTTTGTTTTTAGCTCTAATTTGTCTGGTAGGGGCATGGTGGTTCAGGATGGCAAGGAAGTTGGAGTTAAAGTAACTAACGGCTTCATCTAAAGGTAGGTTTTGTAAGGGTGACCAGTTACATGCTATTAATTCCATCTGGAAAAGTTCAGGGTTAAAGTTCTTTTTAGATCTGATGTTTTTAATGGATGTTGGAGAGGGAAAGTTGGTTTTATGTCTGATGATATAGGTAAGAGAGTGGTCACTTAAATCATCAGGGAGGGTTCCTGAGTCATAAGTATGAGGATGATGGTTAATTAGAATCCAGTCTAATAAGCTCGATTTCTTGTTGGATTTATTTATCCTGGTAGGGGAGGTAATGGTTTGGGAATACCCATATAGGTTTATATGGCTTGAGGGGAGGTTGCTGCAGAAGCAGGTCCAGTCAATATTTGTGTCACCTAGAATGATGGTTTCTTGAGGCAGGTTTTGGGATAGCCAGCAAAGTATATTTTCCATGGTTGCTATGTTATTACCAGGAGGTAGATATATACAAATGATATAGATGGATTTGGCATTGTTAATAAGAAGTTTGGAGATAAGAATTTCTGCATTGGAGTCTAGAGGTGGTTTGCAGTTATGAGTGGTTAACTGTAAGCTAGGTTTATATAGGATAGCAACTCCTCCACCTTTTTTGGAAGTTTGGTCTAGTCTTAGGATATTATATCCAGGTGGGATGATCTCATTGTCTTTGGTTGTAGGTTTTAACCAAGTTTCTGTTAAGCAGACTATATCAAAGGAGTAGATTTCAGTTAGGGCTTGGAGTTGAGTTACTTTATTGATTATACTGCGTATGTTAAGATGAGCAATAAAAAGGGAGTTAGATCATTTGAAAAAGGCTTGGGTATGACATATTTTGGAGTTGAGGGGAGAAAAAGGAGTTGTTGGGGGCCCTGGGTTAGGGTGGATGTCACCATCCTTTAAAGAGAGTAGTAGGTTTAGATAGTATAGGTTATGGATTCTACTGTAATGAGATAGACATTTCCTGGGGTTTAGGTTGTTGTATTTTGTGTGTTGTGTTCTATGATATTTAGGAAGTATGTAGTTAGATGATAATGTTATATTAGCATGTGTAAATTGTAGATGTGAGTTTGGAGAGATGGTTTCTTTCTTGGGATAGTTTTGGATTGGGTCTAGTGGATTTTCAAAGAAGGTGAATAGATGGGTGAGGATTAAAGGAGGTAGTAGTGAGATTGTTAGTTCATAGGTTCATAGGTTCATAGGTTCATACTAGGCTATCTGCCCAAGGGCATTTATAAGCCTAGCCCATAGTTATGTGGCTTTCGCCACCCCTTTAGTTTGAATAAAAACTATGCCTATCATTTTGCTGTGCCTCTGTCAAGCAGTGACGCTGAAGTAATCCCTGGGGTATATCTGCAATCTCCCATCCATTGGTCAAGATTCCTCTTGAACAAGACCAGAGAGGTGCTCTGCCTCACATGTACCGGGATTTTGTTCCACAGCATAGGGAGTCTCTGGGTGATGAATCTGTCCCTCCAGCACGTTCTATTTATAACCGTGTCAAGGTTTAAGTCTCCGCCCTTGTGGTTCTGAGGGATCTAGATTTTTGAGGTGAAGCATATTCATCAAATCTGGGTTTGACATGGCCTTATATGTCAGGCACAGGTCACCTCTGAGCAAGCGGTATGAGACTGAATAGAGCTGGAGTTCTTTCAGTCGGGCAGCATAAGACATATTTTTGAGACCCTTTATCCTTTTGGTGAGGAACTTTTGGGGCCTTTCAAGCTGCAGCAGGTGTCTGGTCAGATACATTCCGAACGGGGCATTGTACTCAATCATAGGTCTAATAAGTGATGAGTACAGGCGGACGATGACCTCCCTTGATCTAGATGTGAATCCCTTCATGATCAGGTGGGTGATATACAAGGTTTTCCTAACTACTTTAGCAACATGAGTGTCAAGCGAAGGCTACTGTCAACCTGGGTCCCCAGATCTCTGATGACTTTTTCTGTGCTCAGTGGATTGCCACCTATATGGTAGCTAGGGGTAGCCTTGTTTTTCCCAAAGGGTATGACTATGCATTTTTTCGCGTTTAACTTCAGGCCATGGCTCTGGCACCAGTTATCCATTTCTGTGAGGCCCTTCTGGAGGATATCTGTGTCAGATGTGTTTTCGACTATGGCGCCCAGTTTGCAGTCATCTGCAAACTTTGTCAGCCATAACCCTCCTGTGTTTGCTTGTACTTCAGAAAAGTAGATGCCGAACAAGAGTGGACCCAGGACTGAGCCCTGTGGGACACCACTTGTGACAGGCTTTGAGTCTGACATGGCTCCAGCAACTCTGACCCTGTGGGTTCTGTCACTTAGCCAGTTTGCAACCCATCTTGTGATGTATGGGTTTACATTCAAGCTGATGAGTTTTTCGATGATACCTGAGTGGGGTATTGTGTCGAAGGCCTTTGCCAGGTCGAGGTAGGCTGTATGGACTGCCTTTCCCTCATCAATGGCCTTGTAAGAGTGTGATAAAGGGTGGGATGTGTTGATTATTCATTTTATGAGTAGATACTGGCTATTTGATGGTAGAAGCTTGAGATGTATTGGGAGGAGATGGGAGAGTGGGTAGTGTATGTTGTGGATGGAAGGGAGAAGTGAAAGGGTAATATTAGTAGAATTAGGTAACAGGAGAGTGTGTAGGGTGAAAGGATAGAGAGAAGAGTGTTTATGAAGAGGAAATGTAAGAACATGAGGTATGATAGGATTTAAGTGGGAAAAGGAAGATATGTGGTTGGAGAGTGATGGGAGAGGTAGGGGTGTGGTTGGGGAGTAAGTGGAGGAGGAAGAGGTATGGTTTAGGAAGTATAAAGGTAGGGCCCTTGGGGGTGGGTGGGAATTGGGGGTAGGGAGGGAAGCGGAGTGAGCCCGCAGGGCGAACGGAGCAGGTAGAAACAGATACTGAAACAGTCAAAGAAAAACAATCAGCTAGGCTGAGTCTAGTGGTAGAATGGAGTAGAAATAGGGCTAAGGGAGTCTCTAGTCAGGAGGTTAGAGGTGGAAAGGAAAAACAAAGGAGAGAGAACTGAAGAGGTGTCAGTGGGCAGTAGAAATGAAGGAAGAAAAAAGTAACAGCTAAATAGCACTTCGGGGACTGCTGAAATTCAGAGCTGGGGAAAGGAGGTAAAAAAGAGAGAAAAAAGGGGAGGGGAGTAGTAAAATATCTGGAGATAGGGCAACACCTAGTGGACGATTCTAGTATTGCAGGCTAGATTGGGAGTGAGTAAGAATGGTAGCCTACAAAATGATGCTAATTAAAAAAATAAAAACATCTTACCTTTTTTAAATAGTGATATTTTGTAGTTCAGCATATGGGAAAAAAACTGTTACTTTTTTAAATAATGGCATTGTATACTTCAGCCTGTGTACCATTTTCATCTCTGTGTACTGGTATAAGTCATCACAGATGGATTAACATGTTCTTTGCATGTTGACACGTATGAAGATGGCAGCACATTTGCAGGCCACAATTAAAATGTAGTTTGAGATACTTTTTATGTTGCTTCTGCGGTTTACCTGACTACACCATTTAAATCAACAAGGGGGCACTGTAGATGAAACTGACTAACAGTAGGTCTGTTACTCTTTTCATCTACGTTTAATTAACTGGGTGTTATTTTTACTTTAAGTTATATTTTTAGTTTGGGTTCGCTGCTCACTCATAAGTGAGTTGTGTTTTGCATTACCTTCATTCTTTTTTCATTCAGTTTGGCTTTAAGAGTAGTTGGTGGAATATACTAATATACCAAGGCAGCCTGTAAATACCACCATGCTCAAGCCTACGTATACCTCTTAAAATAACCTTAGGATGTCATGGCTAGCTTTAAAAAGACCCTCTGGGATTGTTAGCCTAGTAATCACCTATGAATCTATACTGTTTATCTCCCAGTTGGAAAATAGTGGTCTCAAGCATGGGGCGAAACAGTTCTCTTGTGTACTGTACAATAACATAGCCCTGATATGCCTTATTGTTGAAATCTTCATCATTTGCCTGTGCTTAGAAAAGATATAATGACTGTTCTACACCATAGAGAAGACACAGTAGTACATGTCATGTAAGTGAGTTTTAGTTACACAGGCTGATAAATTAGCATTTAAGAGGTTCTGGATGGCAGCAGTTAAAATACACAGTATATTCCTTCCTTTAAAATAGCGTTTAATACAGTTACAAAATATAGAATATATCTGTAACTGTTGTAGCTTGTTTCCTGATTTGGTATTCCATCTTATAAGTTGGACTTGCTTATTGCTACCTAAACATTATTTCTTCAAAAACTTAATTCAGGCTTAATCCAATGTGGTATCAGCACATTTTAAAATTTTGCAGAAAATGTGATATGTGGTGTACATTTAGTACAAGGTATGGGTTTGAGAAGAGTTATTGTTAACATCAAGAATTGCACTTAATAAACTAATGTTTTTGACTTATTTGGATCAGCTTATTTCTATGATTCACTTACTTCACAGATATTTTCTGTGGAGCTTTCACTGATAAAAAAATGTTGCAAGGCAGTCTTTGTTGTTATACTTTAAAAGCCATAATGTTTGTACAGCACACAGAAGAAACTAAAGTAGTTGCTGAATGATAACATTACTCTGTGCATACACCTCCGTGAAGCCCTACATGTGGATCATACAGTATGAAGCATTAATATTCAGGCTGTCTGGGGCACACTCATTGCATATTAAAATGGATTTACAACTGGTTGCTTTAAACCACACAATTTATCTTTATATATGAAGGAGCTGGAAACACCTCATGCATAGCAATACCTCAGCAATGTTATGCAGTTTCTGTACCCTGTCAAGTGAGATAAATGAATTAATCTGAGGCTTTCTGCTCTGCTAATTGATAGGCTATGCTGTGGAATGGAGAGCTTTTAAATCGTTTTAATAGGAAGGTTTTAACTGTTTCTACTCACTTTCACTGCTGCCTGTCATTTGTGTTACTGTGCAGCTGACATTGAAATTTTTCATGCCCCGTCTTAAGGATACATTATCAAAATGTATTGAAATGACTGTTTTAAGTACTGAGACATACTGTTGCAATAAAATAAATGCTTGTAGCATATAGTCAAGTGTGTAATGAAACCATACATGTCAACCTCTTCCCAAGAAATCTGGACAAAGTCTGACATAATGGGGGGGGGGGGGCAAAGGCCCCAAAACAGGGACACATTTTAAATGTTGCTTTTATAAACTTAGAGAATTGCTACAATAACAGGATTTGTATTATCATGCATTTTCGGAAGGATATAAAGTCTGAAACTGAACTATATATATCATTGTTTACTGACTTCATTCCTTAGATCATTCCAGTGATTTGCCAGAAAACCACAAATTTTATGAGGAACAGTTCACAATATCAGGCAAAAATCTGGACATTTTGTGAAAATCTAGACAGTTGAGAGGTATGAATGAAGCAAGAGAGTACATGTTGAGGTTTTTAAGTGATTGACTGTAGCTAGACATGTCTAGTATTCATTCCCCTGTTATATATGTAATTTGGTTTTGAAACAGTTATATTATTGCACATTCCTACATAGATTAAAATGTAAAGCATGAAGTAACAGAATCACATTTTAATGTAAAATAAAGTAATTTCTCTGTATGTACCAGATTCATACCTCTCAACCTGTTAATGCAAGAAATCTAGACAAAGCTGAAAATATTTTTTTGGGGAGGGCACAAAGGCTGAAATTCATAGACAGATTTTAAATATTGCTCTTACAAGCACAGAAAATTGATAGAATAATAGGTTTTGCATTACCCTGCATTTTCCAAAGGATATGAAGTCTGAAATTAAAATGTATGTCATTTTTTTTCAATTGATTTGCCAAAAAACTACAAATTTTACGAGGAACAGACTAAAATATGAGAAGCAAAAATTTGGACAGTTGAGAGGTATGAGTTGCTGCATTTCTTCCCCTCTTCAGGACAGTTGCATTAGTAGGTTTCATTATTCGTGGTATTTTTTCATATAATTTTTTTAGCAGCCCATCTTACAAATTCACATATATAAACACACATTATCACTTCCATATGAGGCAGCACAATGGGGGTAACTCATCAAGTGTCTAAAGTAGGAAATATGTGCATCTTGCAAGAACCAAGTATAAAAGCTGTTGAGCATATACTAGGATGTCCACTGCTAAGAAATAAAGTGATGGCATTATAATTTTGCAAAATAATAATAAATAAAGCCTGTTTTGTTGGTTCAGAGTGGCTATTTACAATAAGATTTAACTGTTTTTCATTCTCTGTGATGGAAATAGTGCTTCAGATGCAAGTATTTTGTTTGGACTTTGGCTCGGCATTTATATTTTTTGAACACTTACCTTCACTTCCTTTTAGCTGAGCTGCACACAGTTTCATAATGAGTGTAATAGTAAATCACAAAGCTTGAAATTTCAGTCATGTCACAGTTTTACCTGTAACAGTACCATGACTACAGGATACTTAATGCTACGGAAGGAGATGTGCTGTCATTTTCCTTTAGTAAAGATCTTGTTTTCCTTGCATAGAGTTTTGCTATCCAGCTGGTTAGATGTTTTGGCATTCTGCATCCCAGGCCCAGAATAACTGCATGCTTTGTAGATTTTATTACTATAGGATATTTTTTGTGGTTTCTCTATGCAGACTGTTTATTGCTTCTCTGCTTTGTCAGTACTTATGGGATTAATAAGCGTAGGGGACTGATGCATGACTTTTTCCATTATGTTGAAAAGACTGTTATAACAAGAAAATTAATTTCTAATTGACATCAGACAGTCTACTATTTACTCCAAAGGCCTTTTGGCAGCTCTTTAATTATGCTGTAATTTTTTTCTTGCATAATCACAGATAATGTCTGTGAAATGTTATATGCTGTAAGCAGTGTATCAAGTACTGAAATACAGTTTTGCATTAACTTTTAAAACACAGCAAAGCTATAAGTTTGTTCTGTATTTTTTAAGCATGTGCTCATCAATTTGATAATGTGCAATATTTTTCCATGTTTACACCAGTACTGGTTCTTTATGGCAGTTCTTAATTATGACAGCTTTTGTTTTCATTTCCAGATTGAAGTATTTCTCACTCCAAGAGTTTAATCAGTTTTCTACATTAAGATCAATGTTGCAGTAGATTAAGATATATGGGTTATATCCTTGCCAAGGACACGACCACTGCCCAGCTTTCAAAGCTTCAAGGCCCTTCCAAACACTCACACTGCCATTAGTTTAAGCAGAGTCATATAAAATGGCAGCTTGGGTGCCAAATACCTTGGATCATTCTTGCTGCTGGAATGCTTTTCCTCTGTGGACTTTGTGGAACTGGTGGTTGGCTAGCAAGCCTTTCAAGGCTGAACAGATAGTTTTTTTTTTTAATACAAAAAAAAAAAAAAAAAACATTCTCTAAAACTGTTATTTTTATGCTAAGTAATTTTTTCCCCCTGGGACTGTCATTGCTTATATGGTGATTTTTACAGATGTAGTGCTTTTGTCAATACACTGTGTCAAAGTCTATTTAATAGTGTTATATTGTACAGTTTTATGTTGAGTTACTGTCTGGAGCAGGATTTTGTGCTTTTTTTGACTGTTAGGGAATTTTTTTACCTCAGAACCTACAGGTGGTTCACCAACACTACTCAGCATATGCTACCCACTTACTGGCTTGAACATGGAGCAGGTATCTGTCTCTACAGTTCTTGTTTCCCTTGTCCACAGTCAGAAGAATGAGACTACAGAGTCTTTGGGTCTGCACCTGGCTGCATCAGTGCCTCAGCCTTTGGTGTTTGACTCTGCTGTGGCTAATTCTGGTTCCTTGGACCATTCATCTTGGTTTTGGTGGTGTAGTTCTTCAAGCCACTAAGAACTTGGACAAGGCATGTCCTCTAAGGCTATAAGGTTCCACTGTACAGGCAAGGGAGAACCACTTTTTCTGGTCTGTGGGGAAGGAGTGCCTAGGTTTACCACTATGCTGAGGTAAGGTGCCCATTTCCGGTGCTAGTCCTATCTTGGGTTTGGTCCTGTTCTAGAGTGTTTTCCTACAAAAAGTAAACAGAAACATAACAAATATTTCCTGTCCTGTTTTGTTAACTATAGACAGGGCATATTTGTAGGGTTTGCTAAGGGACTTTGTTTCTAATATGTTAAATCAGGTCTACTTTCATAGACCGAAGCGCCGCTTTACCGACACCCGGAAGACCGAGACGGAACGACCGAACAGGTAGGTTACCGAAAACGCGATATCCCGACGGCTGAGAGACCGACAACGGCAGCGTGTGAGCGCGATACGGTAAGTGTGCGAAAGTGACAGATGTAGTATTGGGGAGCGGACAGGTAAGTGTATGATACTGAGGGATTTTAGGATAGTGTGTGGAAAATGTGAGTGTGCGGTGGTGTCGGACTAAGGGTTCCGGTGAGGTAAGTGTGTGGAAGTGACGTAGAGCTGTGTAGGGTAGTGTTAAGTGTGTTAGGGTTAGAATGCGGGTGGAGTGAGTGTGCGATAGTGATGGGCTGAATGTTTTAGGGTGTGTTAAGTGAGTTAGGGTTAGGGTGCAGGTAGGGTGAGTGTGCGATAGTGACGGTGTTGGGGTTTAGGGGTGTGTTAAGTGAGTTAGGGTTAGGGTGCGGGTTGGGTAAGTGTGCGGTAGTGTCGGACGTTAGGGTTAGGGTTTAGGTTAAGGTTAGTGGATATGTTGTTGTGTGCAATGTGTATTTGGCGTTTTTTGTGTCGGTGTTTTGGTGTTCGGTATGTTGAGTTGTCGGTGTGATGTGTTGTCGGTTGTTTGGGGTGGGGAAAATGTGTGTCGGTGATTCGTACGTTCGGTCTATGAAAGTAGACCCATTAAATCCTAGTTCCTCACTACACACTGATTATAAAAGAAAAATTTTCTCACAGTCTGATAATGAATTTTAGTCAGCTATTATGGATGGGAGGGTGAGTGTGATTTGTCCTCAAGCTGAAGATTCTAATTTTGAGGAAAATTTTTCTTCAAATTTTCCTCTGGAATGTATATCTTTTTCTGACACTATTACTAAAATGAGTGATTTATTTCAATGTGAACAGAATGAAATCCTGATTTCCCAGCAAAAATACTATGATTTATTACAACTGGATTTTCCTCAAATCTGTAGCTGTTCCTCCTATGTACGCTGCATTTGAGGATGTTTTCTCAGCAGCTTGCAATATGCTTGCCTCCCAAAGCTTATCAGGTTATATATAGTACCTCAGAGACAAAATTCATTTTTCTCTAACCTTCAATTAAATCATGCAGTGATATCTTTATGCAAGTCTTCTACTGCTAAACATACTGCGAGTGCTAATTCCATTCCCTCTATCAATGATGGAAAATCTTTTGAGAAATCTGTAATATTAGTTTATTTTTCTGCTACAGTAACCTTCAGAATTTTGAACTGCCAAGCTTACATGTTAAAACTTTTGTTGGCTTCATTTGAGAAACATGTAAGAGTTAACTGTTAAGTTTCTGTCTTCTGAGGATGCAGCTTCTTTAAATTCCTTAATTTTGTCCGATTCCCCAGGAACCAGACACACTTTACTGTGTTCTTATGACTCTGCTGATGCTGCTTGTTTTGGTTGTTATGGGATGATTTGCTTGGTTATGTTATCAGAACATTTCAGGAGATGTAAAAGCTCAAATGTTGAATTCTTCCCTGGAAAAAAGATGTATTAGTTGGGCCTCTTTTGCTGAAGTCCTTAAAAAAATTGATGAGCGAGGGAAATTAATTCAAGGGGTCACTTAAATTTTTCAACCCTCCTCATCAAAGTGTAGTGAAAATGTTCCTTTCTTTCCAGGATCATTTTCAATGAAACAGAATTGGTCTCAGCAAAGTTCTAACAAGCAAAATGTTTGAAAAAGTAGTGACAAGGAAGTTGAGAAAAAAGGGAACCTTCCCTGAGCCAAGGATAGTCCCAAAAGGTCAGAATAACTGTTTGCCTTTTCTAGACCCTCCCCTTTCCCACACATTGGTAATCCTTCAAGTCTCTCCCTCATGTAGGACTCCATTTTCCTAAGTGGAATCAGATTATCTTATGCGAGTGGGTTTTTTAGACTTATCCAACAGAGATATAAGTGACATTGGGAATCCTTTCTTCCTTTTTAGGAGATTCCAGCTTGTCCTGCAAACCAGATGACCCTTTTTCCATTTCTTAGTGCAAATGTTGGTTCAGGGGATGATAGAACTTGTGCCCTCACGTCAGGTGGGCACAGGCTTTTATTCAAGGATTTTTCTAGTACCAAAGAAAGTGGGAACTTAGACCAGTCCTAGAAATCTCCTTCCTCAACCTTTTTGTCAAGATATCCAAATTCAAAATGTTAACTCCTTCAAATCCTGTTGTTTGACTTACCCTCCTGCAGTGCCATGGTAGTACTGGACCTAAAATATCTTCATAATCACATTCCAGTTTGCAAGGAATACAGGCATTTCTTAAGATTGTCTGTGCCTGGCTCACATCATTGATTCTCTGTATCACCCTTTTGTCTGTCAACTATTCCAAGGATATTTACAAAGTGCCTGGCTCCAGTGATTATTCACTGCAGGCTGCATGGTATTCGCAGCTTTCCATATCTGGACAGTGGCCTTATATTTGCAGACACTTTTTTCCAGTTGTCAGGATTGTCTGACGTGAGTTATGAAACTCCTGCTTAATCTAGATTTCAATTGAACTTGTAGAAATCATCAACCATCCCTTCCCAAATACTAGTTTTTCTGGGATAGGTTCTAGGTTTGTCCATATGAAGAGCTTTTCTTTCATTGGTCAAAGCAGAACACTAGAAGGAAATATTCCTGGAATTCCCCAGCCAATATCAGGCTTCTGCCAGTGAATTTGTCAGGATTCTGGGTTTCATTGCCTCCATGATCCACATGATTTCCTTAGCTAGACTTCACATGAGAAAAATTCAGTGGTATTGCAGATCAGTCTTATCTTTTTAGATCCTTGTTCTGAGGTTTGTTAAAAGGGAGTTGCTTTGGTGGGTAGAGCAATAGTCTCTATATACAGGTCTCCTGTTCTTTAGAAAGTCTCTCTCCCAGTCTGTCATGTGGGCTTTAACTTGGGGAGCAGTTTGGAATTCCAAGGACAGACAAAAGCATGTCAGTGTCAAAGAGATGTCAGTAGATATCATTCCTTTAAAAGCCATAGACATCCCTGGTCCCCACAACCTCTGCAAGTTATCAGTTATCACAGGCAAAACCACAGTGATGTGGTACATAAATAAAGAAGGTACCAGATTTTGTGCTCTTTACAGATTTGGTATGATTACCTGGGAGAAAGCAGTCCATCTCACTGTGACTCTTCAGGCTTCATACATTACTTCAGAGCAAATTTGTGCAGTAGACAAGCTGAGTAGGACCAGGATAGACCCTTATGAATGGAAATTGTACTGAGGATTCTTTCAGGAGGAAACCCAATGATGTGGGAACACCTCAAGTAGATGTGTTTGCCTCCTTTCAAAACAGACAGTTAAAGATTCTGTTCCAGATTTCCTTGCAGGCAGGCCTGGAAGGCAGATACCTTCTTATTCCCATGGATGGGAATATCCTTGTATGCCTTTCCACCCTTTCCACTGATACTGAGTGTTCTTTAAAAGATC
Source organism: Protopterus annectens (assembly GCF_019279795.1). Taxonomy (NCBI): domain Eukaryota; kingdom Metazoa; phylum Chordata; order Ceratodontiformes; family Protopteridae; genus Protopterus; species Protopterus annectens. Next base: position 1,952,344,563 of record NC_056725.1, on the reverse strand, counting down.
CAGAAGGACTTTCTAAAGATTGTGGTGGTGACTCCCTTTTTGTCCAGGCAACAGTGGATGTTCTTCCTGTTTCACTGTTGCAATCTTGACTTATGGGATTTCCTACCACAGAAGCCCTTAGTCAGCTTGACTACCAGAATGAAAGTCTTTCCTCCTATGACTGGCAGATGCACTTGACTGATGTCAGTACTCTGAGGTATAAGTGGAGTCCGCCTGCATCTTACATCAGTTCTTTCAGAACTTCGGAACTGTAAGCAGATGAAGAAGTACATGCATTGGTCTATCCACCCCAGAGTGAAAACTTAGAAGGCTAGTAACATTGGGGAACTTTTTCCTTTTCTAAACGAATGCCAGAGAAAGTTAACAACTGCCTCCATTGTGGTAAACAAATTCCACAGCTGGATTTTCACACCCTCTGCATTACTTGTTTAGGCCCTTCCCACAATGTCTCCAATTGTCGTTTCTTTGCCCGATTCAACTCCAGAACTATTCGGCATAGGGCGGACATTTTAGCTAGATTTGTTAGTGAGTCCCATGAATGCTCTGCATGGGATGGTGTCCATTCTGCATCCCGATACTGATCTGACTAAATGCAAAGGGCCTAAGCTCAGGCCTTCCAAACATAACCATTCACCATCAGTTAGCCAATCAGGAGTGGTTAACATGGAAGTCGGTGAGGTGCCTTTGGAGACCCTCCCACAATTGAGGTAGCGGAGAAGGCCTCTACTGAGACCCTTTCGAAGGCTGATATGCCATCAGAACCTTCAACACTGTCGCTAGTCATTTATTCTGGTTTATCAGTTAGGTCCGTGACTGCTCAGCAGTACTGTTATACCTCAGAGGTATTCAGGAGTCTGTATTTCCAATGCCGTCAGGCGAAAACTAAAACCTACTCCAAGGAAATCTTCTCTTCTTTCCAGCCCTTCCAAATCTCAATCTCAAAAGGAATTAGTTAAATTGGCAGAGGACCTGCTTTCTCCTGGTAAGGGGCAGACACCCCCCACTGAATCTACCTGTGAGAGCGGGAAATGGAGAAAAGACACTATCTCTGAGGCTTTTACTGACCCTTTTGAGACCAGGTAGAACTTGGACCAGGAGGGATCAACCCTTGAAGATGACCCTTCCTTGTCCTCCTTTCAGGAGTCTGACTCAGAGGAAACCTTACCTTCGACCTCCCCTCTTGAGGATCTGTCCTTTGCGGAAACTTTACATTTCCTTGGGGAACTTTTAAATTGGGAAGAACATGATTATCACCAACCCAAGAAAGGAGTTAGGAAATTCCTCCACCTCCCAGAACTCAAACCCCTGACAGTGCCCCTAGTTTTGGAGGTGGTTGATGATGTGTTTCTAGAATCCTCTTTGAGACCAGACTACCTTCCCCCTGCATCCAAACACTACAGGGTTATGGCTTCACATAAGCACCTTTTTTGTAACTCTTCATCAGATCCACAGATTTTTGGTTCCAGAACCAGCACACCCAAGAATCTCCTACCCAGTGATATGCAGGGTAGAGCCCTCAAAAGATATGGCAAGAAAGTATACACTGCTACCACACTATCTATCAGGGTTTTTTACCAAGACTCACTGCTGGAACAGATGATGCAAAAATGCTGACCTTTGAAAATAAGGCCTTATCTCAAGAATTAATGGACATTTGTAGTTCCACTTCACAAGTGATCAGCCATTCCTTACACTGTGGGTTTGATGCTTTACAGACTACCAAAAGGGCTACAGCCACAGTGTCTGTCTTTAGGAGGTTTACATATCTAAGAGAGCAAGACCTCCTGGAACATGTAAAGTCCAAACTTTTGGATGCTCCCTTGGATAAGGAGTCAGTCTTTGGCCCTAAAGCAGTAGCTATTCTCAAAGAGGTGGAGGACAGGGCTAAGTCAAGGCAGAGAACTAAATCCTTTGCGCAGGCGCAGCCTCCATGTTTCAGCAGAAACTATCCTGCCAAGCTCTGCTCCTTTCATTTCCAACCCACTACAGGCCAAAGGAAGGCCCACAGTGAAAGAAGCCACACTCAGCGCCAGAGACTCACCCAAGACCACTCATCTTCCTCATCACCGGGAACTTCCTCTACTCAGGTCCCTGAGAGGGAGCAGTAGTGATCCTTTCATGGCATGTACCCCTGTACCCCTTTCTTTCCTAAACCCATCCCTCAGAAGAGAGAGAATGTCACTTTTCAAACAATCTGGCCCTTTCTCTTTTCAGCCATAAGACTTCTGTCTATCCTTTGCAGGTGTTTTTAACCTTCACCGCTCTTAACCTGTGTCCTACCCTAAAGTTTTCTTAGGGGATCCCAATCCTCAAAGCACAATTTTTGCTGGTTCCCAGTAGGGGATCTATCTGAGGATTACTGGGCTCTTAGCATACTCCAGATTTTGACAATTTGTTGACTACTTCAATAACCCCCCCCCGGCAGTAGCATAGCACTTAGCCACCAGCAAGGTGCAGAGTTTAGACCTTAGTTGCTTCACAGCACTTCAAAGATTACAACTTGATATAATGGTAAGGTTTTGAGTCACAGACCCAAGGTACCGAGTTTGTTTCTCACCTTGGGAAATGGAATTAGAGAGGCTTAGTCTGGCCTATTAGGAAAGCTGGGTCTACTAATCAGCTATGAATCCAGAATCTAAAGCTCACTCTCAAATGAAAATTCTGTTCTAGGGTGAACTTCTGTGGATTCTCACCTTCTTGCCTCCAGGCAATGTGTCACCACCTGACTTACAGTGTTTGATACATTACAGATAGGCCAGGCATGTGACATAAATCTTGTAGCTTGGGAGGCAGAAGTGGATGGATACAAGCTGTTCATGAGAAGATTATACTTTCTGGATAAGGGAAAAAGAAGTGACCTCAAAAGGAAGCAATTTGTACACTAAAGCCAAAGTAGAGCACGCTTTGTGTAATCGGCTCACGGAGACATAACTTCATCTTTTAAAAATTAAGTCTTCCTACAGACAAGAATTTCTCCTCATTCTGGCCGGCTTTGCCTCTTAAGCCTCTTCCATTCCCCTTCTCACAAACCTGGGGTGCACATGAGGAGACCTCTGTGGCACTTCCACAAGGTAGGGGGCCAACTTCCTTCTGTCAGACAAGGCTTATATCTAGCCTAAAAGACATTGCATGTGGTATGCCTAGGACTCTCCTCTAATCTCAAGCCTTCCACTCTGCTAACAGCAATCTCAAATACTAATCCTTCAAGGACTACTTCAGTTACTTTCTTACTACTGTTTCATAAAAGAAGTGAATATGCACTTGAACAATAGGAGCTTCAATCAACTCAAAGGGCTTCTCTAGCACCCAGGACAGAAATCAAACCCAAGAGTGCTATTCATGGTCACAGAGTACAACACACTCACATATGGTACAAAAATCTAGGGGGAAAAACATCCCTACTCTCGCCATATAGCTATAAAATCTATGAGAAAAAGACATCCTTACCCTCGCTCTCTAGCTATAGGGATAAATTTACTGTCCCCCTTAGCTAATCCTATGGGATGGCAGCATTGGGCTCAATTCATCCATGGGTGCTGTACCAACAAGCAGACAAATCAGAAGCCTTTAGGCACCCTCAAATGGCAGTTGCATTGGGAGATTCCTCTCATCATAGCTGAGGGATGGGGGACCCCACAGATGGAACTCTTCACCTCCAGGGAAAATTCACAGTCCAGCTATAGACACCTTCTTATTCTCATGGACAATCAGTTAGGCTTTAATAACAATGCCCTTTTTCCCAAGAATACCCAGAAATCACAGAACAGCTGGACTTCCTTATCACATCAGTCTGATCATTTCTACTCTGGTACTTTCTTCTCCTTAGCCTTCCTGCTAGCCCTCTCCCTATAAGCTTGCAGCATATTTTCTTACTTCATGTATAACCTGGAAGGTTACTTTGTCGGGGGGGGGGGGCAACTGTCTCTGTAGCTTCAGGTGCTAATGCACTGACTTTGGATACAGAGCTCAGGGGGATCCAATTATGACCTTGATAACAACCCCCCCCCACACTTCTATGCATTAACTTGTGCAGGACATCTTAGGAAAAGCCAGATGGACTAGTTGCAGAAAGGCTTGAGCAACATAGTAAGATGGCTTTAGTATTAGGGGTGCACAGTTCTATCAGGACCCCAGCAGGATCAAGATCCCTGTTTTCTGGTCCTACTCTTCCATATTCCTTCTCTAGGCCTTTCTCACTCATCCTCCAAGTTTCACGTTTCAGCTATTTCAGCCTACATCTTTCACTCCCACCTACCTTTGCCCACCCTCTGGTAGGACCTTTCACTAATGCCCCCCCAGGTGATCTCATACACCATCTTGCTCCCTAAATTTTCATCTTCTGACATGGAACCCTGGCTGCTTATTACCTATCTCTCCTGTTAGGGAATCTCTGACTCTCTAGGCTCCCAGGCCTAACCCTGTCATCAGACCCAAGCTGGTGACTGATGCCTCCCTTTTTCTAACCAGGCACCTACCTCTCTTCTCTCCAGTCCCTCAGTATGGAGAGAAGGGTACCCTACCTTTCTCAAAACTTCCATAGGTGGCTACCCTACTACATGGCCACTATAATACTCTTCAGAATTTTCTGTCCAGTGGAATATTACCACTGCTACCCTCAATGGAGGAGATCCTGTATCTTGCAGGCCATTCCCAAAGGGTTCTCTTTGTCTCTCTCTCTTTCCTGTGACCCTCTTTCTAAATCATCAGGGAAGGATCGCTCCTGTGTCTGTAAGGGCCATTTCCAGTAGGGCAGCTGGATCCTCTACTACCTCTGTGAAGGGAGTACCTACCAAGACAGAGAGAAGCCTGCCATATGATGATCTGCACCCCTTTACACTAGACACTACCTCTGTCAGCTTTCTTCTACTCCAGTTCAGTTTTTGCCTCTGTTTCTCTTCATAACCTCCCTTTCTCATCCTACTTTACTACCTCCCCTCTTTTAATTAAATTACTTTATAGGCTAGGCCATAAAGATGTTTCAGTGCAGCCAGAGACACAAAGTCTGTACTAGGAAGCTTTCTGTATTGTCTTTGGGGTGAACTAATTGCTGCTATGGAAGCATGAAGGAATGCATTTGTTGTATGGCTTCCAGCACCTGCCACAGATCTGAGCAAAAGCTCTTGTCTATGTGTTTTTACAGGTAGCTGCCAGCAATGGGGGGCTTGCTTGAGAACTAGAAGTCAGATGACCAGAAATGATGACATTCTGTAAGCTATCCCAGCAGTAATATTTTAGATATTATTTTGAGAAGTCTCTCAGTGAGACAGCATATTCTGCATTTTGTCTTGGACAGCATTCACCACATCTGCCTTGCTCTATGTAAGTTATTAGGGTATAGTAACTCTCTTAGCTACAGCCAGGAATATAGCGAAGCTTAGTTTAGATTTTGTTTTTTTGTGTGTGAGCCTGTACTGCAGTGTTATTTTAAATATTTCCTGTGGTTTTGAATTCTGATGTCACTGTGAATATATATTTAGTATTGTTTTGTTCTTTTATCATTTATTATTGAATATATTTAAACCTTTCATCGTGGCTGATCTTTGTAGAGATGTTTAAGTTTTGTGAGTACTTGCATATTTATTTGGTAACACTGTGTGGGCCACTCCTAATAGCCTTGCTCTTGGTCAAACTACCGTTTGTATTAGTATTAATATTACACAGTAAGAACGGAGCTGTCGAGGAATGACTGGTGGCAGTGGAAACTACCTTATAGTCTGGGCGGAAGGGGGCATAGCTAGTAAACCTGTGCCAGTCTCTCCCAGATGTATGTGTGTCAGCTTCTTGGGCAGGGGCATGAAGCACTGGTTAGACAAAGAGGGTGCTGGATGTCTTGGCTTGGTCACTCAGCTGAGATCTCAACTCTATATCTGTGCCAGTGGGAAGTCTTGTTGGGGATCTGGAGAAAGAGTGAGAAACCAGCCTCAGACTGACTGTGGTCTCTGTATGCTCTTAAGGGAAATTGCACTTGATGTAGAGAGCTGCATCTAGAAATACTGTGTGTGTACCTGTTATCCTCCCAGTGAATGTCCCCCGCTTTTGCCAGTGGTGAGGATTGAGGCTCCTTGATTACTGGTAGGCAGTGGTGGGTTGTCACAAAAGGTATATAAACTCTCAATATCAAAAGTACACAGCCAGGTGGTATTAGATACCTGCATATCTTCCATTAGTGCCAACAACTCCATAGTGTCCCATAACCTAGCCCAGTAAGAGAACCCATACTAGAAACAATAGGTCTCCCTCAAACTACATTTAACTGCTTATGAACTTTTGGTAGCAAATATATAGCCTTTGACAAATTGGATATCTAACTATAAGTTCATTTTTAACTTCCATTGCTATCACTTTATTGTCCACAATACTATCCAAAAATAATCAAGATATTTTTAAAAATACTAGTTGGATTCAGTTACTGCGGTGGTGGTGCTGCGGTAGCGTTGTCCTGTTTGATTTTCAGCTAAAGCGTCTTCTGTGTGGAGACATGCGTGAATGGGCGTACCTTCGTTGAAGGTTGTGCGTCAGGGCCGGCAACTTGGCATGTAAAAATCTACTGCCAATCATTAGCGGACCGGAGTTCCGCTGTGGCAACCCCTAACTGGGAAAAGCCGAAAAACACAACAACAACAACTAATTGGATTCAGTTCCAGATATATACATATCTATAAATCATTCAGCTGTTTATAGGCCTCCACCTTATACTCTTTCTTCTTCTTTGTTAAACTATATGATTTTCATCTATGTACATGGGCCAGAAAATCTGACTTCAAGTAGTTGGTAAAATGAGGGAAGCAGTCCTGAGGCCAAAGCGTACAAGTACTCTGAGGCAAATGTACTACTCATTGAATTCCAGCACATATTTTTTAAGCATACTGATCCTGTAAGACTGACTTTGACAGTGGTATGACTGTGTTATTAGTGCAGTAGATGGATACAACCCTATGAATATCATCTGTTTAGACTTTAGCAAATTTTGTGATAAAGCCCCATACCACAGGCTCTATATAAATATGATATGGGTAGCAAATTCTGTGGCTAAGTAGTCAGTTGGTTATGTGGCTATTAAATTGTCAAAGGCTAAACCAGTGATAAGTGGTATATTTCACCTCTCACTGGACTTGTATAGCTGAATCAATCTCATTGCTATTGACACCAAGGTTTGTGTGTGTTGGGGGTAGTTTCATAGTTTCATAGTATAGTACTAGGCTATCTGCCCTGGGGCATTTGTAAGCCTAGCCATAGTGATGTGGCTTTTGCCACCCCATGAAATGGTACAAAAATGTACAGAATAAATCTAGAATACTGTGCCTCTGTCTAGTAGTGACACAATGAAGGCCCCCTTATATAATAGAATTAGTTTACTGTGCCCCTGTCTAGCAGTGACACTGATGTGACCCCTGGGGTAAACTTATGATCTCCCATCCACTCATCAAGATTTCTCTTGAAGAGAGTCAGTGAGGGGCTCTGCCTAATACGAACTGGGATCCTGTTCCAAAGCATGGGAAGCCTCTGGGTTATGAATCTATCCCTCCAGCATGTCTTATTCATACTTGTGCCGAGGTTTAAGTCTTTAGCTCTCGTGGTCCTGATGGATTTGGATTTTTTGAGGTGGAGCATGTCCATCAGATCCTGATTGGACATGGCCTTGTACGTCAGGCAGAGATCACCTCTGAGCAGGTGGTATGCTACTGAATAGAGCTGAAGTTTCTTTAGCCTGGCAGAATAAGACATATGTTGGAGACCCTTGATCCTTTTGGTGAGGTACTTTTGTGGTCTCTCCAGCTGTTGAAAATGCCGGGTGAGGTACATACCAAATGGGGCATTGTACTCAATCATGGGTCTGATGAGGGGGGAATATAGGGGTACAATGACATCCTTGGATCTGGATGTGAATCCCTTCATGATGAGGTGTGCAAGGTAGAATGTTTTTTAACACTTTGGCAACGTGGGTGTCAAATGAGAGGTCGCTGTCTACTTGGGTCCCTAGGTCTCTGATTACTTTTTCCGTACTCAGTGGGTTGCTGTCTATGTGATAATTTGTGGGTACTTTGTTTTTTCCAAAAGGGATGACTATACATTTTTTGGCATTTAGTTTAAGGCCGTGACTACGGCACCAGTTGTCCGTTTCAGTGAGACCTTTTTGTAGGATGTGTGTGTCTGCTGGTGTATCGACTGTGGCGCCTAGTTTGCAGTCATCTGCGAACTTTGTCAGCCACAGCCCTCCCATGTTTGCTTTAACATCTGAGAAATAAATGCCGAGCAAGAGGGGTCCCAGGACAGATCCCTGAGGGACACCACTTGTGACTGGCTTTGAGTTTGACATTGCTCCAGCGATTTTAACTTTATGGGTTCTGTCCTTTAGCCAGTTTGCAACCCATGTAGTGACATAAGGGTTTACTTTTAAGCTCTTTAGCTTATCTATGATGCCTGAGTGGGGTATTGTGTCGAAGGCCTTAGCCAAGTCCAGGTATGCTATATGGACTGCTTTGCTCTCATCAATGGCTCTAGTGACTGTTTCGAAAAAGTCAACCAGGTTTAAAAGGCAGGATCTGCCCTTTACAAAGCCAAACTGGGTGTGGTCAAGTGTCTGTAGGTCCCCTATGTCTCTGTTTATGAGTTCCATAATGATTCTTTCCATAGCTTTGCAGACCAGGCTAGTTAAGCTTATGGGGCGGTAATTTCCAGGGTCTGTAGAGGCACCCCCCTTGTGGAGTGGGACCACTGTTGCTGTACGCCAGTGTTCAGGTACATATCCCGAAGTAAGGCTAAGGTTAAATAGCATTTTTATGTGTGGGTTTAGCTCCTCTTGGAGTTCACGTAACACGCACCCCGGGATACCGTCAGGTCCCATTGATGCTGTGTTTTTTTGCTTTGTTTAGGGCGGTTCTCACTTGGACATCTGAGATGACAGGGAGATTACATTCAGCTGGGATAAGTATTTCTTCTTTTGGGGGTGAAGGAGGGAGAAATTTGCACTGAACCTGTCAGCCAGAATGTTAGCAATATCTGTGGATTCAGTGTATTTTTTGTTGTTGTGAACCAACTCTGAGCATATCTGAGGGTTTCCGCCCAGGTTTCTAACATAGCTGAAGAAGGCTTTGTGGTTATCTTTAGTGTCCTTAGCGATTTTTCTCTCAAAGTTTGCCTTGGATGTTTTTATGAGAGAACGTAGTTTTCTGCTAATGTTGATCAGAGATGTCTTCCCTTCATGGGATTTCGCTCTGACGTGCAGTAGCTTCCTTCTTTTGTTATACAAGTTGTTTATGGCTGAGGTCCACCAGGCAGGACGCTTACATTTGGTGGAGAGGGACTTGGATTTGTTTGGGATTGCATGATCCATGCATTCTTGGAGATGTCCATAGAAAGCATTTGTGAAGGATTCGGCATTGTGGGATGTGGTATCCACTGGCACAGTGGGCTTAAAGGATACCATCTCAGTCTTGAGAAGAGTGAAGTCTGCTTTTGAGAAGTTTTTCACTGTGGTCTTTTGTGCTGGGGGTGGAGGTGGGATATGTATATCCAGGGTGATTAGTTTGTGGTCAGGTCTCACTAGTGAGGGGTATACGTCCGGTGTGGAGCATTTTGTCCCCATGTTTGTGATGATCAGGTCTAGTATATTATCTCCCCTAGTGGGAGAGGTGACTAGTTGTTCCAGTGCATTTGAATTTATGAATTCCAGGAACCTTTGGGCTAGGGTATTAGGGCTAGAATAATGTACCCAATCTATGTTTGGGTAGTTGAAGTCTCCCAGTATGATGGTATTTTGTGATACGTTCATATCCTCCAATGTCTTCAGGAAGGCTGAGTGGGGTTCTTGAGATTGGGAGGGTGGTCTGTAACATGCTACCAATTGTATAGCAGTTTTGCCTATGGTTAGTTGCACCTGTATGGTCTCTGATGCTTCATGTGTTGCTACTAACCTGGAGGTGTGGGTGTCCTTTATGAATATGGACACTCCCCTCCTTGTGGTTCGGCCCGGGTTTTGGGGCGAAAAGCATGATCTGAGGTATAGCCTGGTAGCTGGGGTGCTCTCAGGAGCCTTGAACCAGGTTTCAGTTACTGTACAGACGTCGATGTTCTCCATGCTGAGGAGTGCATCAAGTGCCTGCATCTTGAGATTTAGACTTCTGGCGTTGAACAGCATTACCCTTAGTTTTTCCATTTTGTTTTCTAAGGAGGTGGGTTTGTCTTTTGAGCCTTGCCTAAAAAAGGCACTATGGGGGTGGCAAGAGCCTTAGCCAATATCCGGAAGCCCAGTGGTGACAGGTGCAAGCCATCCCTTGCGAAGCAGCGTGGCTTGTCCAACATATCATCCCAGGCAGACAGACATTGGATCCCCTTAGAATGACACCAGTACTTGAGCCAATTGTTAAAGCTGATCATCTTGTCTTTGTATTGTGGTATCATTCATGGTGAGGGCAAGATGCTGCTCAGGGTCAGGGTCATACCAGCCTGGGCTACATAATCGGAGAGCTCCTCTATGTCTCTTTTCATGTAGTCCAGGGAGGTACATCTCAGGTCATTCACACCAGCATGGACAATGACGGAGTCATATTTGTACTTGCTTTGGAGTGACATGAGTGCGTGTGATATGTGGCGGATCCTAGCTCCCGATAGACAGCTCACAGTCACCTTCTCCTTGTTCAGCCTGGTCAGTGGGACATCAGTGTGTCTGACTATGGAGTCACCTATTACTAGTGTATCAGGCAAGGTGTTTGGCCTTAAGGGCTGCGATTGGTCGACACACTGATTTATTGAAGTATGTGTTGCACGTGTTTTGTTTTGAGGTGGTGGATTTTTGGATGTCTGCTTTGGGAGCCTCTGTTGTTTTGGTAAGTTTTTTATTAGAGCCTCCGAGTATGTCTTTATGTTTTTATGTGTTTGGTTTGCAGTTGTGGTAGGTCTATGTGGGACTGGGATTGTTGTGTGTGTGGTTGCCATCTCCTCCTATCTGGTCATGCCAGCCCTGAGTTGAGAGAGTTCAGCCTCCAATTTGGCTATATAGTTGCATCTCTCACATGTATTTGTGTTTGTTGGGAGGAGGAGAGGGTTGTCTGTGTACATGAGACAATTGTAGCATTGTCTCAGGATACCCAGATTGACCAGCTGAACTGGAGACGACGCCAGTAATTTACCACTCGACATGCTAGAACAGTATAAGGGAGGTGGTATACCTTTAAGGGAAGTGGATATTCACAGGGGTGGTAAGTAGATGTAGTGCTTTACTTAGTACGAGAGTGCTTACTTAGTAGAGAAGTATTGAGAACAAGTGCTAGGCTTATAATACAGTGAGTAGTCTGGTTATACTAAGAGTAGAGCTTCCTTAAGGGAAAATTTGAAGAGCAGACTTGGCGAAGCCAGAAAAAGTTTAACTGACGCTGCGCTATGCGTACGACCGCACAAAGCCGTGCAAACGCGGATTTTAAACAGTGAACTACAAAAGAGCTAGAAATGGTCCAAAACAACCAATTACTACAGCTTCTTGTGCTAAGGTCACTTCCCCCAAGGACAGGTAGGCGGCTTAAGGCTCCACACTCCCACTGGTGAGCAAAGAAACTTCCTTCTATCCAAGTAAGGTAATGGACAACACAGGAACTACACCACAGCCCAGAATACAGCAATGCCTGTAAACTGGTCTAAACTAGTCGAGGAAGGCGGGAAAACAAGGATTATTTTTTTCTTTTTTTGGTAGAAACACTCAGAAAATGCAGAAACAGTGATAAATTAGTTACACAGGCTAGCACACTTTAGTGGGCAGCCTTCACAGTTAAATTAAACAAACAAACAAGCAAACTTTCGATCAAATTCGACTAAAATGTAACTTTAAGTGCAGATTTTAAAATAATGCAGCAATCAGTTAAAAAACAGTTCAGGCTAGTTCAAGGTAAGCTACAGAAGCTGCAGGAGCAAGCCTGGAGAAAGACATATGCATTCTAGTGACACGATTTAGGAGATAGCAGCTTTCCTTCAGACCTGCACCTGAAAAGTAGCACTCTAGGTGTAGGAATGCAGGTTACAGAGTTGGGAAAGTCCAACTAAAACATCCAAAGCAGAAGGATTTAGGGGTTATTAATGCACAGACCATTCCAAATAGCAAAAGCAAATCTGATGCTGAGGTGTATGTTGTGGTGGTGGGGGGGGGGGGGTCCAGAGCTAGAATGATGAAATCCCTTCCATCAGGTACTCATGCACCAATAATTCTGCATTTGGAATACTGCATTCACTTGTCTTGTAGTGAGAAAAACACAATACTGGAGAAGTACAAAAGAAGGCTGATAGGACTGCTGCAGTGGAAAAGTGACTTTGCCAAGGAGGCTGAGAAATTTCCACCTTTTCCTTAGAAAAGAAGAGATTGTTATGACTTGTATCTAAGACATTAAAGAGGAGTCTAATAGGATTTCACCAGAATGGAAGGTGTGAATGAGGAGAACAGGACATGCCCAACAGATCACAGTTACATAATTTAACTTGGATATAAGAAAGTATTTTTTAATAGAGGGGGAGGTAGACAGGTAAAATAAACAGACAAAATAAAGAGCAGAGGCCAAGACAATTTAAGTTTGGGATTTCTAGAAGTATAGGATGGAAACCAGTGAGCCAGCTGTCTTAGACTAGTTATGACGCTTTCCAAACTGCATACTCTGACACTGTTTTTTATTTAGGTTTTTTTGTAAAGGATGGAGGAATATATGATTACCCTGTACAGTGGACTGTGGATTGTTTTAGATGACATGGATATCCATGCACGTGATTGGCTGTGAAGTGTGAAGTCTCCTAGGAAAGGACATAACATCTGAAAACATGTAATGCATACCTTCAGCCTAAGATAGCAGATAGTGTAACCCATTGGGGGAAATAATTTTTGTGTGTTCTTTTTACCAGTTCAATGGCTTAGAACTCTGATTGGGGTATGTGTTTCTGTTATGGATAGAAAGCCCAGTTTGTTTTGAGTATGCTTGAGATATGGATAGATTTAGCCTCATGGGCACTGCTTGACAAAAGTGCAATAGATATAGACTGGCATAAAATAGGTTTTCAATTACCACTTTTATTCTGGATAAGTGACACTTAAATAAGGCTGTGTAGCAGCATTGATATGCATTTAAAAATAAAATCTTAAGGCTGAGATAAAATATTTTCCAGTGTATATGGGTCTACAGGTAGAAATAAAAGGGAAAACAGTTTCTGTGAAGATAAAGCAGTTAATAAAAATAAACTTATGTTGTAAAATAATGGATTAGGTGGAGCACATTAAGCAAGGCTGAGGACTTCTATAATATGTAAAAATTTTATAAGCAGATAAAGAGAAGGACTGTGTAAGAAAACACATAAGATACCATTTTGCTTTTAACTGTTGCACTATGAAAAGATAACAATAAAGGGCAGTGTGACATCCGGTAAGTATCCCATGAAACTGCCACCAATAATGTGACATCCCTCCACTTAAAACCCAGGTCAGTAATTAAGGAGCCTCAAGCCTCACCACTGACTCCAGTGTGGGAGCATCACAGAAAACAACAGAGCACAGAGCACACGAGTAAAATTCCACAATTTCCCTTAAGAGCACAACAGGAACACACTCTATTTCTTGGGACTGGACTGGATACCTCTGACCCCCACCCCAAATGTATTTACTTATTATACACCTCAAAACAATGTGTTCCAGTTTAAGACCTCTGACTCACCCTCAGAATGAATTAAAATCTCACACGCTCAAATACTTATGGGAAGCCTGACAGAGATTTCCAGCGGTGTCCTGTCCCTAATATAAATGGCAAACACTGCCATCAGAGTCCGACAGGTCTACACGCCATTCAAAGGGTGATCAGTTATTAAAAATTAAATATCAAAATAAATGATAGCTATGACCAGAAGCAGTCAGGCATTCAAGGTGACCTAGGGAGTATCACACAGATATAAACACTCTCTAATCTCTAAAGAACACACTGATTGTCCAGCCACAGCGTAAACCAGTGAAAAACATTTAATAATAAGTAAAATGATAATGTAAATCAATAATGTTCAGTAAATACCAAATTCAATCACCAGAAATATAAAAGTAAACTAAAGGATAGATGTCCTTCATTTTAGAAAAAAATTATCTAAATAACTAAACTTTCTTAATCTAACTAGAGAATACTGTCCCTGAACTAATGTAAAACAGAACAGCAAGGCAAAGGTAGGATTACAGTTCTGGTGAGTCCTTTTTGGGTATCCACTGCATAGTACTGTAACTGACTGAAGCTTTTCATTAACTGCTCTTCAACTGACATCAGCCATCTCTTTTATATTGAGATTAACAGTCTCAACTGTCTTATTTTAAAAATAACAATCAGCTGTTTGCAAAAGTTATTTTTCCTGTCAATCATTTGTTCAAATAATCACACAGCAACCAGGGACATTCTAATCACATCACCTACTGATCAGCTGATTCTCCACAGACAATTTGTACCTTAGAATCTCCCTCACAAACATGTACAATTAGAAATGTATCAAAACACTGACAGATTCTTTAAACATTTTGTATAAACCGGAAAATACTCATAATTTTAAAAACATATTTACATTTTCACAATTAGACATGCTGGCATACAATACCAGTTAATCTGTGAATATACACAAATCTTGTGCCAGACAGCTAACACAGATGGCAGTGTTTTCATTTTCTTCACACATATCCTCTTATGACTTGAGCATGATTTTCAAGTGAGCCTTGAAAAACACCAGTTGAGAAAAATGGGTCTACCTGGAAATATTAACCACTCCTCTTCTTGACACTGTATCCACATTGACATTTTTAACCTCACAGCAATGCTGTAATGTCATGTCATATGCTTGCAATCCTAGACTCTACCTCAGCAACTTGTCATTTTGCTTACTGACCCTATTAAGCCATGTTAAAGGGTTATTATCTGTGAGTTAGTGAATTTTCACCCATACAGGTAGGGCTGTAGCTTTTGCAGTGTCCAGGGCTGTAGCTTTTGTAATGCTCACACTATGGCCAAACACTCTTTCTCAGTGGCTACATAACACTCTTCTCTAGGTTGGAGTCTACAGCTCAGATATACCACTGGGTGCTCTTCTCCTTCTGTCAAAGTTGTCCAGTAACAGCCCCCAACCCATAATTTGAAGCGTCTACCTGTACAATAAATTCTTTATTGCAATCTGGGCTGGATAATACAGGGGATCCTCCCAAAATCTCTTGAAGTTTTTGAAATGTCTATTCACAATCTACGGTCCAAACTACCTTATCCGCTTTATTCTTCCTAGTTAGGTCAGTAAGGGGTGCAGCTAAGGTACTGTAATTGGGCACAAATTTCCTATAGTACCTCACTGTCCCTAGAAATGCTCTCACTTGTTTCTTAGTAACAGGAACTGGCCACGCTTGAATAGCTTCCAGCTTAACAGGTTCTGGCATAATTTTACCACTTCCCACTTGATGTCCTAAGTAAGTGACCTTTGCCATATCCACTTGACACTTACTGGGTTTAATGGTTAATCCTGCCCTAATTAATCTATCCAAGACCTTCCTAACATGTTGGAGATGTTCCTGCCAGGAATGGCTGTAAATAACAATGCCATCCAAGTATGCTAGAACATATTCCCCTTCTCCTACCAAGATACAGTCTACCAGCCTCTGGAAAGTTACTGGGGCATTTTTCATTCCAAAAGGCTTCCTAGTAAATTCATACTGTCCATAAGGGGTTACAAAACCTGACCTTTCTGTAGCAGTAGAAGTCAAGGGTACCTGCCAGTATCCCCTTAGTCAAATCAGTATTGGTCAGATACCTAGCCCCACCCAATTGTTCTAGAGCTTTGTCTGTTCTCGGCATGAGATATGCATCTGACCCTGTGCAACTATATAATTTCCTGTAGTCTACACAGAATCTCACACTACCATCCTTCTTTGGTACTAGCACTACTGGGGAAGCCCAGCGACTGTTAGACTCTTTAATCACCCCCCAGTTCTAGCATTTCCCTTTTCTTCTTTCAGAGTCTGCTTCACTCTCTCAGGTAGTCTTTAAGGAACCTGCTTAATTGGTTTTCGGGGTCCTGTGTCCACATGGTGCTGCATCAAGTCAATACACTCAGGTTTCCCTGTGAACATATCTCCAAATTCCTGCAATACCGTTTTTATCTCCCGGACTTGATTAAGAGTTAACTGATGCGATATGGCAATCTCTTCCACAGAGGTGTCGATCCTAGCCTCACCAAAAAGATTGGTTACTATATCCCTTTCAGACTTTTCCAGCCATCCACTATGAATGCTCAATACTAGGGCCTCTGTATCATGATAAGGTTTCATCATATTCACATGGTCCAGTTTGTGCCTTTGTCTCCTACATATCACATTTACCATGCAGTTCATGTCATTGGTTTTCCATATCACCTCAAAGGGTCCCTCCCAAACTGCTTGTAACTTATTGTGTCTAACAGGAACAAGTACCATCACCTTCTGTCCCACAGCATACTCTCTGGCTCAAGCATTCCTGTCATACAACACTTTCTTTTGTTGTTGGGCCACTGCTAGGTTCTCTTGAGCTAAATCCATGAGCTCCTTAAGTCTTGTCCAAAAGTTGAGAACATAAGCCACAACTGAGTCCTTGTGAGATTCGGTCTCACCTTCCCACTCATCTCGAATAAAATCTAAAGGCCTCCTCACCCAGTGTCCATATATAACACCTCAAAGGGTGAAAAAATTGTAGATTCCTGCTGTTACGTAAATAACACATGGGGCAAATACTTGTTCTACTCCCTTTTAAACTGGTTTGCAAATGCCAGTATCGTAGTCTTCTATGTAAAGTTTAACCTCTCCACAAGACCCTTAGTCTGGGGATGGTGGAGAGTGGTCTTTAGATTTTTCAAGCCACAACGCTTCCACAGACAAGTCAGCGGGTTTGACATGAAGTTGGCATTTGGTCAGTCACTATTACTCGTGGAAAACCCACTCTGCTAAAGATTTCTAGCAAAGCATTTGCCACCTTCTCTGTCTCAGTAGATGACAGAACCACCACATCAGGATATCTGGTAGCATAGTCTACTGCCACCAAGATGTATTTCTTTCCTATAGAACTTGGTGTACTCAGACGTCCCATAATATCCAGGGCCACTCTCTGAAATGGTTCTTTTATAACAGGTAAAGGCATTAACAGAGCCTTAGCCTTGTTCCTGCTTTACCAACTTTTTGGCACAGTTCATAAGTCCTACAATATCCTACCACATCCCTTGCAATCCCAGGCCAATAGAAATTTTGCTTAATGCATCTGTTAGTACGTCTTATGCCCATATGACCTGAGAAAGGAATGTTATGTGCTAAGGCTAAAAGAGGCAGATGATAAGCTCTAGGCACTACCAGCTGCCATATTACTTCACCTTCTAGCCCACCTCTAGGAGTCCACTCTCTATATAACAAACTTTTGTTCCAGTATACAGACTCCCCTCTTTCTTGAGCCTCAGGTGCTTCCTTAACCATCTCCCTTAAGCTTTGTAATGTAAGAGCCATATGTTGAGCCTGTCTCAACTCTGCCATCATGACCTTCCCCAGCTCCCCTTCTGCAGCCTAGCCACTTCCAACAGCTGTGCCTTGGTGTCACTCTGGGTACCACTGCTCATCTGTCCTTGCTGTCACAGTGTCCTAGGGAACATCAGTACCCACCAGCGGCTGTGGCTCACATTCAGACTTACTGCTTCCAGATAGCACCTTCTCTGAAACAGCCACCATGCCAGTCCCAGCTTCAGGTATGAGGTTTTTCTGCATCTTCCCAAACTACTGGACCTACGTGTCTTTCCTCCAAGCCTGACTACATGCCACTGGATGTACACAGTATACTGCATCATCAAAGTCATTCCCTATCATGACATCTGCAGGAATAACCTCAAACACATCTACTTGCTTGCTTCCTCTTCCACCCTCCCAGTCAAGGTGTACCAAAGGTATTTGGAACTGGAACTGGAGTGGACTGCCCAAGCAAGTACTGCTTTTCTCTAGGTCTCACAATGATTATATCTGAAGCTGTGTCCCAGTTAGCAGTTACCTGTTTACCATCTACTAAGGTAGGTTATACATTTTGGTGATAATTTGACACCCCAGTTGTTTCTAAACAACTTACCACTGGCAGTTTGTCATCCACACTTACTGGCTCCCTCACCTTCTGTTTTTCACCTTGCCTTGATGGACATTTGGCTGCTGTGTGTCCTCTCTGCTTACACTTGAAACATCTAATCCCTAACCTTGCACTTGGATTAGTAGTTTCCCCCGTTACTGGTGTACTCTGTTGGAGTGGTTTAGACTGCCCCCATGGGTTCCCTTATGTCCATGTGCAGCACTGGGTATCCCTTTCTTATGCAGTGGTGCTCTGTTTGCCAGGTAGAGATCCCCTTTTCTCTCCAACTCCTCTGCAGAGTTACATTAACGATCTGCTAACCAGACTCCCATATCACCAGGTAAGGTACTGATGGCTTGCTTGCTCACTAAAAGGTCTGCCAGTCCCTCAAATGTGGTTACTTGACACCCATTCACCCATCTCTGAAAGTAAGTACTTAAGTCAGTACACTTTCATCTTCCTTGCGTCTGTGTTCACAAAACTTTTTCCTGTATGCCTCAGGTGTAAGTTTGAAACAGTCAAGCAAGCAACATTTCATTATGTCATAATTCAAATAATCTACATCATTTAACTTTGCTACAGCCTGAACAGCTTTACCATGGAGTAAGGGAGTCAGGAGACAAACCAAGACCTCATGGTCAGCATCATATTGTCTACATACCCAATCAAAGATATGAATAAAACTATCAAAGTTAACCTCATCCCTGTACTGAGGAAAATGTTTACTGACCTTTACAGCTTCTGGGGTCCAGTTATTCCCTTCCTAATTACCTCCATGACCCTCTCAAAGGATAAGCTCCACTTCATGTCTGTGCTGTCTCTCATTCTCTTCACACTGTCTCTCTTTGTCCTTGGCTTCTAAATGCCTCAGTCTCCCTGCTAATTCCAGTTCAAGACATTTGGCCTCCTGTTCATTTTCCCGCCGGTTCTCCTCAGCCTCCTGTTCCAGTCTTCTCAACTCCAGATGGATTCCCAGGTCCTTTGAAGAAAATGTGGACTGTCTTGTCTCAGCAGGCTGCACATCACCAACACCAAACTGGATATCCTCCAAATGGCTGGTCTGAGCTATGGCTGCAGCCAAGGCTGAAATCATTGCCTCACTGGTCAGGTTGGCATGCACCAATCCTCTGGCTTCACACTCATTAGCCAACTGGATCTTTGTCAGCTTGCTAAAACTTCTGCTGACATCCTTGCCTGCTATCCCTGACTATCTAACTAAAAAAAATAAATAAATAAAACTGTGGTGGACTGAAATTCTGAATCTTTACCTTGTGGCTGTCAAAAGTGGACACCTTAATGACAACTACCCACAGGCTACTGAAATCCATTTAAAAATCCCACTAAGCTGCCACCAATAATGTGACTTCCAGTTATTATCCCACCAGACTGCCACCTATATGTGACATCTGGTTGATATCCCACCGGACTGCCACCAGTATGTGACATCTGGTTAATGTCCTACCGGACTGCCACCAATAATGTGATGTCTCCCGACTTAGCCTCTGTCTGACTGACTCCAGGGTGGGAGCATCATGGAAACACCAGAGCACAGAGCACACAAGAGTAGAAATCCACAATTTGCCTTAAGAGCACAACAGGAACATGCTCTATTTCCTGGGACTGGACTATATACCTCTCTCCACCCCAGTTGTATTCCCTTAATATACACTTCAGAGCAATGTGTTCCAGTTTAAGACCTCTCAATCACACTCAAAATGAATTCAGATCTCACATACTCAGACACTTACGGGGAACCTGAAAAGTATAACGATACACAAAAAACTGGTAAAGAACAAACAAGTCCCAACAGCTATAAAGTCCACACACTTGATTTAATCAAAGAATTTTTGAAGCGCTTTTCGTCTGCCAGAAAGCAAACTTCTTCAGAAATAATCACTTTACAAGCTCAAAACATTTAAATAGTCTCTTAAGGCAGAAAACGCAGGACAATTAGCTAATTAGTTGTTTAAAAACACATCCCCAAAAAAATATACATATGCAAAAATAATAAAAATAACTTTTAAAATTTAAATTCAAATAAAACTATATATTACTAACCAAGTACACAAAGTGCAACCACAGTATGTATATAGCCTTTATGACAAAGGGCTCATCTCATTATTACCTCTGTAAGCTCTTAAGTTTTAAAATGCTACTTATAAAGCATGACTCATTAAGGCTAGGAGCATTACAAGCATCCAACCTTATTTGCCATTTTAGTTCTAACTCATCAAGTTTAAAAGAAACAGGGCCACCTCTAATGTCATGCTTAACACTGTCTATGACTAAGAATTTAAAATTATGATTCATGTTCGAGTAAATATGTTTGTTTAATGCACTGTCAAGCTTGTTGCACCTTATAGCATAAAGATGCTCATACATTCTATCTCGGAGTCTAAGCTCCATTTTCCCTACATAGAATGCAGGACAATGCATACACCTAGCCAAATAAACAATAATACTCAAATTACAATTAAATCGTGCTTGCAACCTGTATATGTGTCCATTTACTGTAAATGAATTGTTTACATCAACATACTTGCAATAATTACAACTTTTGCATTTATTCATACCAACAGTTCTAACAGGTTTAGAGTTGTGTTTCTCTAGCAGGTTTTGTAAATTCATACCTCGTTTAAAGACAATACATGGAGAGTCACCAAATTTACCAAACAGTGCCTGGTTAGATCTAAATAAATCCCAGTTTTTCTTCATTATTTTCACACAATCCCTACTTTGTGCACTAAATGTAGTGATACAACTACATCTTGATAGTTGATTTTTCTTTAACTCTGTCATACTGTGGAAACTGGACTCTACTGTGTCAGGGGGTTCAACACCATCCAGAACTGGGCTTCTAGGAACTAAAATAGGCTTAAAAGTAAAATTAGTTCTTTTAAATTTAACTTCCTCAATAAGTGCATCTAATAACCCTTCTGGATATCCACGATGTAAAAACAAATCTTTCAAAAATAAACATTCTTCTTGGAAGTCATCATTTTGTGAAATAATACGTGCAGCTCTAACTAATTGACCTTTAATAACTGACCATGTTAAGTTGTCTATCTCGCCTTCATTCTTGCTGGATGGGTTCGGAGCCGACCTCGGCTCCGACTCGGCCACTCTAAAATCTCGAGAGTTGGTTCCACCGGCTCGAGGCTCCCCTTATATCCCACAATGCTAGGCGAGAGTTACCTCAGATCTCATTTGCCGCTACAGCATCGAGGTGTTGGTTTTTCTACCGGCTTGTTGGTAAGTGTAATTTTGGTAAAATTAGATCACTTAAAACCCTATATTTTTGAGTTTATATATATTTCCCTTAGTGTAGTGGGTTTTTCTACTCCGGTTTCCGGAAAATCCCAATTTTTTTCCAAAGAACTTTTAAAGTTCTCTCTCGGGCCTTCTGGCCTTTCTCCATCCCCTAGTTGTGTGTGTGTGCTACTCTTGGTAAACTTTAGTTAATTGTTTATTTTTGAGTTTTAAAACTAAATTAGTGTAATCAGTGTGTTTGTTGAGTGTGTGTGATTACACTTTTGTTTAGGATGTCTAAAGACACAAAGGTCTCAGGCTTCAAGAAGTGTGATGCGTGCTGTCAGAAAATGTCTCTGACAGACGGTCACACTTCTTGTGTCTATTGCCTGGGGCCTTTGCACCTGCAGGACTCCTGTGCTGTATGCCACGGCTTCAGCCCCAGGGTCCTGCAGGAAAGAAAAAATAAGTTGATCCTGAGGGGTCTTCTTAAGCCGGAGGATTCCCTTTCTGTCTCTGGGAAGCCCTCTAAGGCTTCTAGGTCCTCGGCTCCAGCAACTGAGCCGAGACCTAAGGCTTCTAAACCTCCGCCTACTTGGCTCCGGCTGGAGCCGATGAGTCTCAGTCCACAGTTTCTGTGGTTCCCTCGCCCCTGGCTGGAGCCGAGGTAATAGAGGTTCCCGTGTCGGCTCCGTCCAGATCTTCGGAACCGACATCGAGGAAGAGGTCCAGGTCACCGTCCCTTGGCTCCGTTCATTCGGCTCCAGGATCTCCCCTGCTGTCTGAACGGAGCCATAAATCTCATTCCTCTAGGACATCGAGGCTATCGGATCATGACCTTCAGAGGGTAGTGAGTCGACTTCTTAAGTCCGAGTAACTAGCCCAGATGCTTCAGAGCCCGACTCATCAGTCGATGCCTGTCCTTGTCCATCAATATATTCCTCCTCCGACTCCGTTGAGCTCGGGCGGGTCGTCGGAACCGAGACTGTGGTAGCGTCGGAGCCGATACAATTGTCTTCGGCTCCATCGTCGGCTCCGATTTCTTCCTTAGAAGAATCTCGGCGCCGGACTTCCATCGTCGGCTCCGAGGGGGTGAGTGGCATCGGACCCTTGTCCGACCCCGCTCTTCCTCTCGGAGCGTCGGCGCTGGTGAGTTCGGCTCCGACATCGGCCTCGGAGCCATCACTGTCGGTGCCGAGGGGGGTTCTCAGCTTTCGGGCGGGGACCTCTGGCTTTGCCTGACAGGGGTGCTTTCGAGGTCATGCGGAGTGTGTTAGAGCCTGGCTCTACTCCACAGTCGGCGCCGTCCGCCCCTCCCTCCACGGTGCCTCAGGTCAAGTCGACTCACTCCCTCATCCCGGACTGCAGAGAGCCAGCTCCTCAGGAACCCACTGTGGGGATCTCATCCTCTTCCGAGGCCTCTCCTGATTTGGCAGAAGAGCCCCCTCGGAAGAGGAAGTGTAAGAGGAAACACATTGACTCACCTGAGTCAATCACATCTGATACAGATTTAGATGATTCCGAGGGTTCCCCCCGTTCCCCTTCTGAAGATGTCTCTTTTGCAGACATTCTAGAGATCCTGAAGCAGAGGGGAAATTGGCCAGCCCTTAACCCTTCGGAGGATGAATCTGTATATCTTGAGGCGTTTGGCTCTCGTCCTTCCACCTCCTGGGTGTCCCCCTTTGACCCCCTCATGCAGGTGGTTGCTAAAAGGCATGGGCGGCTCCTGATTCAGTAGATCCCACTCCCAGGAGACCCTCCAAATTCATAACGGCACCAGCAGACAAGCAGTTCTTGACAAAAGGAGTTTCTGTGGATGCTATGGTGGTAGCTGCTGCCACTAAGAAGGAACTAGCTGATCCTTCAGTACCTGTCCATCCACCTAACAAGGAATCTAGGTCCATGGACAGATGCGGAAGCGGATGTTTTCGTCAGCGACATTTACTATGCGTTAAGCTGAACTACCTGTGCCATTTCACTCGTCTTCAAAGAGACTTGATTAAAGAAGCGAGTGACATGTTGAAGGATCCTACAGCTGTTGGTTTTCAAGATAAAATGAACACTCAGCTGGCTACCCTTAACTCCATAGCCAACTCCTCCATGCGCCTCCTTTCTTATGCGGCTGATGGAGCGAGTGGGCCGCAGGGACAGGTGTGGCCTTACGTAGGCATGCCTGGATGCGGCTATGCAATTTGCGGACCCCTTCAAGGCGTCTTTCACTAACTCCCGTTTGATGGATCATCTCTCTTTGGTCCTCAAGTGAAAGAAACCTTGACTAGGTGCGAGACTGATGGCAAGACTCTTTCTGCTGTCGGAGTCCGTTTTCTAC
Organism: Protopterus annectens; assembly: GCF_019279795.1. Taxonomy (NCBI): domain Eukaryota; kingdom Metazoa; phylum Chordata; order Ceratodontiformes; family Protopteridae; genus Protopterus; species Protopterus annectens. Next base: position 1,952,320,887 of record NC_056725.1, on the reverse strand, counting down.
TCCTTCTAGGCCTTACCCCAAAGGCCAGAAAAGTGGGAAAATGTGGTTCCGTAAACAAAATCAAGGGACTTCGCCTGACGCACAAAGTCGTTACCCGCCAGAGGCAGAGGCGGGAATAACAATGGTAGGCGCCGCCCTCGAGGCAGGGGGGCTCCGCAGAACCAGGGCAATCGAGAAGCCTTCTCTGATAAGCCCTTTCAGCATCCCTGAGGTGTTGCCCGGCTGCCCACCTTCGGAGGCAGTCGGGGGAAGGTTGTCACTGTACCCAAAAGCCTGGCTATCCCTGACTCAAGACAAATGGGTACAGTCTATCATTTCCAAAGGCTATTCTATCCCCTTTCTTCGCATTCCGAAACAATCAAAAAAATCCCTTCCAGATGTTCCACCCGTGCAAAGGGATCTAGCGGTTTTGGAAATTTCAAAACTGCTTGCAAAAAGAGCAATTCAGCCAGTTCCAGCAGACCAGCAAGGATCCGGAATCTACTCAAGGTTCTTTTTAGTTCCAAAGAAAACAGGGGACTGGAGACCAATTTTGGATCTCAGTATCTTGAACAGATCAGTCAAGAAAACAAGATTTCGGATGGTCACGCTGCAGTCCATCCTTCCCCTATTGGGAAAAGGAAACTGGATGTGCTCTATAGACCTTCAGGATGCGTACTATCACATAAAAATGAACAGACGCTCCAGAAGATTCCTCCACTTCAGGCTGGGAACCAGTCATTTTCAATTCAGGGCCCTGCCCTTTGGTCTCACCACTGTCCCGGTGTTTACCAAATGCATGGCAGTGGTAGCTTCTCACCTGAGACGACAAGGATTCCAGGTGTTTCCATATTTGGACGACTGGCTCCTCACAGCCCCCACCAAGCATCTCCTTCTGATGGCCAAGGATTACACTTTTCGCATTTGTCAAAAGTTAGGCATTTCAATAAATTGCGAAAAGTCTGTTTTGTCGCCTTGTCGTACTATTACCTTCATAGGCGCAAATCTAGACACAGTAAACATGTTTGCGAGGCTAACAGATCAGAGAATAACAGACATACACAAACTGATCTCGCTCCTCTTCAGCAGCAACAGAATCAAAGCCAGGTTAGTTCTGAAAGTGTTGGGAATTATGGCGGCTGCCATACCTCTGCTTCCATTAGCCAGATTCCACATGAGAATCCTTCAATGGATGCTCTTTACACAATGGTCATACCAGCAACTTCCAATGTCCCACACCATTATGATCACGCAGACGTGCAGAAATCATCTCATGTGGGGGATGTCTTCCCCTCAGCTCTGGTTGGGAAGACCATTTGTCCCCCTCCGGTTGCTACTTTGACAACGGATGCCTCCCTGATCGGGTGGGGGGGGCATTATCAGGGCAGGACGGTCCAGGGCACATGGCAACCAGGCGAATGCCACTTGCACATAAATGTTCTGGAGATGAGAGCAGTGCTTTTAGCGTTGCAAGCCCTTCAAGACTCTCTCCCCTTGGGAACGATTGCAATCCAGACAGACAATATGTCTGTAGTGTGGTACATCAACAAACAAGGCGGAACCAGGTCCTACCCCTGTGTCGAGAAGCACTCAGATTGTGGCAATGGGCGATTTCTTCTCAGCGTTTTCTGATAGCAACGCACATCCCCGGGAAGTCCAATCAAATAGCGGACAAATTGAGCAGAGCTATCCTCATGCCTCACGAGTGGTCTCTGAAAGACTCTGTTGTGAGAGAGTTTTCTCAAGTGGGGTCAGCCTTGCTGCGATCTTTTTGCTACTCCCCAAAACAGCAAGTGCAGACATTATTTCACTGTATTCCCTTTACCAGGCCAACCCAGCAGAGGCGGCTCTAGTCCAAGTTTGGCCCGGGGACTTCTGTATGCATTTCCTCCCTTCCCACTAATCTCTCAGGTGATACAGAAAGCTATCGCTCAGAAGGCCTCGTTGATCCTCATTGCTCCTTACTGGCCTCGACAGGTGTGGTTCCCCTTTCTACATCAATTTCTACTGGAGCGACCTTGGCATCTGGACCTAGTTCCAGACCTTTTGATCCATCAATCGGGTCAGTTACATCGCTCCCTCCCCTCTCTGAACCTCACTGCTTGGTTCCTCCAGTTCCAACATTAGCCAGGCTTCCTCAATTATCTCGCTCTGTTCGAGATATTTTGATAGCTTCCCATAAATCTTCCACTAGGAAGATTTATTTGAGTAAGTGGAAACGTTTCACATATTGGGCTCAAGGAAGGGACATAGATCCTTTCACTGCTTCCATCCAAATAGTCCTTGAATTTCTAGCTGAACTCTTCCATGCAGGTTCATCCCTTCTACTCTTAAAGTTCAATTGGCGGCTATCTCTAACTTTCATGTAGGTATTTCTGAGTCTGCCTTAATGTCCCACAAGCTTTGCAAAGCCTTTTTGAAAGGAGTTTTTCTTCTCAGACCTCCTATAAGAAATCCTCCTTCTCCTTGGGACCTAAATTTAGTTCTTACTTCTTTGATTCTCCCCCCTTTCGAACCTTCAGCCTCCTGTTCTTTAAAATTGCTATCATGGAAGACTCTCTTTCTGGTAGCTATTACTTCAGCTAGAAGAGTCTCAGAACTTCATGCACTCAGCTGTCGACCTCCTTATCTATTGTTCCATAAGGACAGGGTATCCTTACGAACCAACCCGTCCTTCTTGCCTAAGGTAGTCTCAACGTCAAATCTAAATCAAAGCATTGACCTCCTGTCTTTTTCCAGAATATTCCAATAGGTCTGAACAAAAATTACACTGGCTAGATGTTCATCGTCAGTTGAGGTACTATTTGGATAGAACAAAACAATTCAGAAAATCTGACCAACTGTTTATCTCCTATGCAGAAAGCAGAAAAGGACTTTCAGTTTCAAAGGTATCATTATCTAGATGGCTTACATCTCTGATTACCCTTGTTTATGAGATTAGACACCAAAAGCTGCCTAATAAACCTAAGGCCCATTCTACCAGAGCTTTGGCTACTTCTTTAGCCTTCAAGACAGACTGCCTATTGACACCATTTGTGCAGCGGCTACTTGGGCTACTCCTCACACTTTCATTTCTCATTATAAGTTGGATTTAGCTTCTAGGCATAGAGCTAACTTTGGTTCCACTGTTCTCAGGAGTCTGTTCCGTTAGGCCACCGGGACAAGGTGCTAGGGACGGTCCCATCCAGCAAGAATGAAGGCGAGATAGACAACTTAACATATAGAAGTTATGTTCTTACCATAACGTTCCATGTTAGTTGTCTTCTTCGCCTTCTTCTTGCCCACCCTCCTTCCCCCTGGCCTGGACAGACCTAGAGGAGTTGTGATTGTGACCTCTCTTTCTACCACCTCTTTTCTTAGGCATATGCTGTTTGCATATTTCCTGAATCAGGATGTAGGTCACCTTTCTTTCTCCCTGTTATTAGAGGTGGACTCTTTTAGAGTTGTTCTATTACTATTATAAGCTGGGGTTAGCTTACAAACGAGATCTGAGGTAACTCTCGCCTAGCATTGTGGGATATAAGGGGAGCCTCGAGCCGGTGGAACCAACTCTCGAGCTTTTAGAGTGGCCGAGTCGGAGCCGAGGTCGGCTCCGAACCCATCCAGCAAGAAGAAGGCGAGAAGAAGACAACTAACATGGAACGTTATGGTAAGAACATAACTTCTATTTTTCTGATGGAAAGGATGACAGCTAGAAAAATGGAGAAACTAATTAGAGTAGGTGTTTTTCCTAAACATTTTTGCAGTGTAACAATTCAGTACTTTATTCTCAGTAAGCCAAATATCTAAATATGAAATGGCATCTGGAGTGAAATTAGATGTAACATGCAAAAAGTCAGTAGTGTTATTAAAGTTGAAAATCAGATCATTTCCTACCCTTTCATCCCCTTTTAACATAATAAAGATGTCATCCAGGTATCTGGTGTAGTAAGCTAACACATTAGACAGATTAACATCTTTGAAAACAAATTCAGTCTCCCAATATGCCATTACTAAATTGGCTACACTTGCTCCACATGGGGATCCCATTGCTAACCCAACTTTTTGCAAGTAGAATTGTTTATTAAATAAAAAGAAATTATTTGAAAGAACTAGGTCCAAAAGTTCTGTAACTAATGATATATCATTGCTCGAAGCACTGTGCTTCAGCATCATTAATGCTACCCACTCTGTTCAAATTTGATGTGGAATGCAGGTATACAAGTCCTTGACATCAACTGTTAAGAAATTGTGGTTTCCAACATAATCTAAGGTTTTAATTTTGGTGAGGAATGACCAAGAATCCTTGCAAATTTGTTCTTCCAGTATCACATATTTCTGTAACACTGAGTCAATGACTTTGGCACAAGCATAAGTCAGGGAACCCTGACTGTCAACCAGTGGTCTCATAGGAGGATTGATCAAATCTTTGTGAATTTTAGGTATACCAAATAAAGTTGGATAAATGGGAAATGATGTAATTATAAAGTTCAATAAAGCCTGATCTATACGTCCTTCAATATATAAATCATTAATACAACTCTTTATTGAGTTTGTATGCCTTGTTAACTTTAGACCTAGAATTTAACTGATACGCTTCTTGACTCAATAACTGGTCAATTTGTTCAATATAGTCACTGATGTCAAACACTACTAACCCGCCTCCTTTGTCAGGTTTACAAACCCGAATCTCTTGTGAATGAATATATTGGATAAAATCAAATTCATCACGGTTAATAACTGAATTACACTTAGTACTTGTACCATATTTAATCAAGTTTCTAAGATCTAACTCACACAGTAGTTCAAATGTTTGCAATACTGGGTGAAGTGGAGGATTAAAAGTACTAGATGTACGAAATACCTGTACTACATCTAAGTTTGTACTGTTACCAAACAATACCTGAAAGTTGAGTTTCCTAGTAAAAGATTTTAACTCTATAATTGATTTAACAATGTCCATCTGATGCTGTGGTACATAAGTGTAGCCCTTGGCTAAAAAGTTAACTAACTCTTCAGCAGTAACACTAGCAGAAAAATTAAACACCTTAAAGTCATTGTCTTTGTTAGTAATAATAGTAGGCCCAGCTCTGATTTGTTGTACAACATCAACGCAGTCTAAAAGACCAGACATGATAGAGGCACCTTTAACTTCCAATTCTTGGGGAACTGAGCCATGAATAGGTGGCAAATGGGAAGATAACCCTGAAGGGAAATTAACTACCCCATTCAAGGAATCTTCCTTGTTCATTACATAAAGTTCCTGGCAGATTTGGATTTGTTCTTGGTGCTGTACTGGTTCCTTTGTTGTTTTGGCTTGGCACCCATGTGGTTCACCTGCTGAAAAACCTGTTGCCCTGTGGTATTACCATTACATTGCTGCCTATTATTGTAACTGTAAACTACACAAGGGCCATTTTGAAGTCTCTCACTCCTTCTAATTTCCGGTACATCAGAACTAGTAACACCAGGGTCAACACTAGGAGCCAAAAACTCCACCTCACTACCAGAATCATTACAAGTGAGAGACTGCTGCACACCACCAGATTGATCCAGTTGTTGGGTGCTGCGGACTTTGTGTTGGTTAGAATCAGCCCTAAGTTGCCAAACTCGAGCAGCCGAAGGTGGTGGATAAGCTGCTCCTTGGCTATACGCTTTACAGTCTCAATCCAATTTCTTCGTCTTGTTGCTTTTGAGTTTACACATATGTTGCTCAATGCTAGAAAAGACCCTGTTGTATTCAAATTTATATCTCAAAAATTCAGGGTCATTGAGCACTTTCTTATCTAGTTCAAGCACTTTATTTGAAATATCTTGAACTAAAAACAAATAAAGTTTAATCATTAATTCCAGTAATTTGAACCCTTGTCTGTCAAACAGCTGAATAAGTTCAGCATGAAAGGGTGAAACTTTTACCAACCCAGTAGGATACTGTGTTCTGTGTAAACCCTTCGGTATCACTTTCTGCTTTAAACATTCCTTAAAATACGCAATCTTGAGTTGCGTTTTCTTTAATTTGAGTAAATAAGTATCAAGCAACTTTATGGTATTAACAATGTTTGAAAAATCAGAATTACAGTTACCTCCCATAAGTTCCGCACCTTCAGTTGAAAATCGATCCGTCCTAGTGAAAATAAAATTATCCGATATCCAGATTGTCAACACCGGGATATCACCGGTCGAACCATGTAGAGGAACCGCTCCTCTCTGACCGGCGACTAAAGAGAACGAATGTAACATTCCATGGACATTATTGCCCTGAGGTGTCCCTTGCAGTAGCTGGTTAGCCGACTGATTAACTGATGACCCAGAAGCCAGCGGTACTGCTTCCGCTATCCTCTGTGCTGGTGGTGGTGTACTTTCATTCGAACAATTGCCATCATTAACAGCTGACTGGAATCTTTAATGTTTCCAATGGTAGACGCTGGAAGAGATGGTCCACTTTCATTACAGTTAACGCCCACAAGCTCAGCGACAGCTGGTTACAAAGGGACCGAAGAAACTTACGGGGAACCTGACAGAGATTATCCTGCTGTGTCCCCTCTCCAATACAAATGTTAGATGCTGCCACCAGAGTCAGACAGGTCTACATGCCCTTCAAAGGGTGATCAGTTATAAAACATGTAATATCAGTAATATCATGTAATATCTGCTCTTTTATATGCATTTCTATTTTATATTTTATATCAGTTATATATCTATGTTTTATTTCAATTGCTATTTTTTCTTGTTTATGTTTGGAGCTTATCTCCCCGGGCCTCCGCTGTAAATGGACTTTGTTCCAGTCAGACTATCCTGGTCAACAAATGTAAAATAAAATAAATAAAATATCAAAAATAAATGATAGCTATGACCAGAAGCAGTCAGATATTCAAGGTGACCTGGAAAGTATCAAACAGATATAAACACTCTAATCTCTAAAAAACACACTGGTTGTTCAGCCACAATGCAGAGCAGTCAAAAACATTTAATAATAAGTAAAATGATTACAAGAATGTAAATAAATAATTTTCAATAAACACCAGAATTCAATGACCAGAAATATAAAATAGGATAGAAGTCCATCATTTTAGAAAAAACTCTATCTAAATAACTAAACTTTCATAATCTAACTGGAGAATACTGTTCATGAACTAATCCATAACATAACAGCAAGGCAAAGGCAGGCTTAACAGTTCTGGTGAGTCTTTTTTGTTTATCCACTGCACAGCACTGTAACTGACTGCAACTCTTCAGTAAATGCTCAACTGACTTCAGCAGTCTCTTTTATATTCCAGGTTAGCAGACTCAGTTGTCTTATTTTAAAAAATAACAATCAGCTGTTTGAAAAAGTAATTTTTCCTGTCAGTCATCTTTTCAAATAATCATGTAGCAACCAGGAACGTTCTAATGACATCACCTACTGATCAGCTGATTCTCCACCGACAGTTTGTACTTTAGATTCTCCTCACAAACGTGCAATTAGAAATGTATCAAAACACTGACAGATTCTTTAAAGCATTTTGTGTAAACAGGAAAATACTCAGCATTTTAAAAACGTATTTACATTTTCACAATTAGACATTCTGGCATACAATACAAGTTAATCTGAGAGTATACACAAATCTCCTGCCAGACATGCTAACACAGATGACAGAGTTTTCCTTTCCTTCACAGGCAGTATGCAGCCTACTTTTAAAATTAGGAAATCTGAACTGGATAGGAAAATAATCCACAAATTAATGAAAGGTATGTAGAAAATATATGCTGTTGCCAGTATAGTTGCACTGTTATTCCATGATGGGAGCTAACTGGTGCACATGGATAGAATATGTAAGGTGTTTAAAGACCTTGCATGTGATTAATCATTAATGATGGGCTTTATAACAAAGAGAATAGAAGGAATTGACTTATCAGACTGAACAATTGCAGCTTCATTTTTTAGCAGCTAGTTACCCAACGGATTACTAAACTAGCAGCACTGTGGTTCCAGTATGTATGGGTAAAGGTAGTAAATTGACTTAGCTTACTATACACTAATCAAGTTTCTTTTTTAGTAGAACGTCAAAAGTAAGGGATAGAATTGTTTTAATGGAATGAACTGCCAAAGACTGGTATGTCAGACATCAGCCAGCACAGTTTCACCTAAAGGAAGGTCTTCTGTTATAGTACTTGTGTAAACCTTTGCAACTGGATTCCTTTGCCAATGAATCAGTAAGTGTTGGTGATTATAGTGGGTTTAGATTTTTAAGGAAGTATTTGAGCTTGTAAACCATATTACTCTTATGAGATTTATTGAGAATAATTTCTGAACTTCTCTTGAATGTTGTAGGATGAGTAGATGAGTGGGCTATTCACAGAAAGGGAAGAATTAAAAAAAATTCTAAAGTAGACAATAGCAAGGAGGTTTTGCAGAGAGGTGTCACAGGGTTTGATGGTGAGATCCACTTATTCATTTTGTGCACCCAGTGCATAGTCTAATAGAAATATATGGGTCAATAAATATTAACTTGTTTTAAAGTTTTATTGTGTTATTAAGACATGATAGTAGTGGATGTATGTGAAATGTGTTGGACTAGGTCAGTGAGTTTACAAACACTAAAAGATAGGTAGTTCAGCCAAAAAAAATGCTTTGTTATGTACATATCGCTCTATAGTTAATAACATTCTCTGGGACATTTCCTGGAAATTGTACTGCTGTACATGATGAATCTGAGGATTGACAGTTGACCTGAAACTCCTACTAAAGACATATAGAACATATTTTACTAAAAGAAATAGACTGAGTTGTGTCCTGAAGTCTGACATAGTTATAAAGTGTAGTGAAAATGCTTTTTTTGCATTGTATTTTGGTTAGATCTGACTTGGAATATGGGGTTGCCATTTGGTCTCTGCTTAATAATGACCTTAAACAAATGATCAGATGGATACAATAGAAGCTTATAGAAATGATAAGGCTGAAGGATAGCTGCATGCTTAGCTTCACTTCTTCCCATTTCTCAGCATATGTTCCTCCATATAATATGATCTCTGTATTGACATAGATAAAGCATAATGCAGTTATTTCTTCCTTTTGTAGGAATTTCTTTGTAACCTTCAGTGCCCACAGTATTAGATTCACAAGAATGTTGCATTAGTCTCTTTAGGAACTTGTCTTACAATTCTCTGCATCTTACTGTGCATTACTTTTCAGACTTAGCCCTCACAACAAGATGTTTACAGACCTGCCTTTTACCCCTCCTCTAAAGTCATAAGCAATATTTACTGAATCAAACAGCAAAAAAAAACTTTGATACAGTTCTGCTAACAAGAGGTTTTAGTTCTAGTTTAGCCAGGAACTCAGACATGAAAAACAGGAAACATGGCACCTCTAGGTGGTAGTGTGAGTAAATGGAAAGAATTTGCAATGTTTGAGAACACCTTCATGTTAAAAAAAAAATAGCTTATATGATCACTGTTTATAGCTGACATGATAAATAACCCCTAAAGTTTATTAGCTGTCAAACATAGATATTGGAATTATTTTCAGAGAGGAATTGATACACATTCCATCGATTCTCAAAGGAAATGATGATTCAGATTATCCCATTTTTTTGATTAAAAGGTTGAATAACCCCAATCAATAATAATGGCAATGCAATATCATGCAGTTGACCTAGAATCCATTTTGGCAGGAAAAAAAACAAATTTTATCAACATGGCATCCTATTAGGCCATTTTGGAATAAAGCAGATTTTGAAATAATACCTGATACTATAGTTCAGATGGATTTAATGTTGTACAGAAAATTAAAATATGATATATGTTTTGTTTTCAATCTTTGACCTCAATTGGTTAAGTAATATTTGTATTTATACATTTTATGTTTTGATTACTAGGTCACTCCTACTGTGCCAAGCCCTTCATCTTTTTTTTCCCCATTAACTTTTATTAATTGATCAACTCTTACAAGTCATGGTCATTTTTATATCACATCTGGGGGAGGACCCCTCCACAAACATAAAAAATAAAATATATACAATGCAAGGTACATTAGTAAATTGTAGACAGCATGGATAAGAACAGGAGAAAGTTAAGTAGTACAAATATCTTCTAACAGTACAGTTAAATATGAGTTCATAAGCAGATTTTAAAGGTAAGTAATATGACAACTGTATGCAAATGCCAATGAAGTGGTACTCAAATCAGTAGATGGACAAAGTCAGGAATCATTTTCAAGGTAACTATGAACAAAAGCATTCATGCTTAGAAAATTCTATGAAATAGTATTTAACACAAGTCTAGTATAGAGTGCCTGATAATTGTACTTACCTCAAATGCAAAATGTTGGAAATGCAACTAACTTTCATGCAAACATCATGAGAGTTAAAAAAATGCTGGAAATAAGCTGTCTGTATAAGGTTAAGGTTAGGGATAGTGTTATGGCTAGCATTATGGTTAGGGCTAGGGTTTGGCCTGGCGCACATGAGTAAGTGTAGTGTCGGGGGTTTCATAGATTATGATTATAAACTATATGATCAGGTCAATAAATAAATAAGTAAATGAATAAATTAAGTAAATAAATAGCACTACCTATGTTATAGATGTACAATAAAAAAAAAAAGTGTGTAGACAACAGTTTAAAATTTGACCAGACTGTATCTCCCAAAGTCAGAAAAGTATATTCTGTAGCCCATTTAATTCCCAAGAGCATGTCCTGCACTCCAGGGATATCTCAGTACCATTTTACACCTCACTGATTTGATTCATAGCTGAGTATGGTGATGCATCTTTTAGCCTTCAAACAAGAAAACTTGTTAAGTTACAGTTGCTAACAAGAAACATTTTGGGGATGAGAAACTTGAAATATTCAGAAAGACTTCAGAAACTGTCATTATATTCTGACTTTTACAGGATACTAAGAGGCAACCTTTGCCTTGTCTGTTCGGCAATGCCTGATTCCTTTCTGTGTAAAGGTCTCTGTCTGAAACACACTGTTGGGGGAGCTAATACCAGGTCTCGGAGCCTGTTGCTAATAGTAGTTGCCAGTAACAGAAATACTCTTGTACAGTAATGATAGATATGTTACACAGTACTTTCCAAAGTTATGTTATAAGCCCTCCCTTGTAGTCAGAAGTCAGCCATTAACTTCTTTTAAAGATAATCTTGATATGTATATGTGAATTAAAAAATATCAACATAGGGTAGGCTTCTTGAAGACCAGTGAATCATAATTTTAACAGCTAAACCTATGAATCTACCATCTCTAAAGTTCACTTAGTCTTTGAGAAGTCTACCTAGTCACTGTAGTCAGGATGGTTGCATATGTTCATGCAAAGGATATATCTTACTGTAAAATCAGATAAGCACATATGCTGCTTTTCATTTACAATTTGGGTAAATACTGTCTTTTTTTCTCTTCTGTGTTGTGAAATGTTACCCTGCATTTAATTGATTATAAAATGGATAAGGGTACAATGTGTCATTTTCAGTTTGCCAGTGCTGACCTTGATTGCAGTTTCTCTTAGGAAACCACTGCCAGAAAAGTCTATGTTTGTACACTACAAGTGATTCACTGTATGTAGGTTTTTGTCTTTTCACTGCATTTGTGTGAAAGTGCCCCACATAACGGGTAAATGAGAGCTTGCCCTCTTATGAAAAAGTGTATATGTGTGTGGGTGTGAGTAGTTATATATGTATATTATGTGTATATGTATATATATATATATATATATATATATATATATATATATGTATATATGTATGTATGGGTCTACCTCGACCCATCAAACTTTCATCACAACAAAATGTAAACAGATGAACTCTTTTTCACGAAATTGCATTTTCATGAAAATGCACTTTTGCGAAATACAAACAAACCGGGGAAAAAAACACAACACGAACCACGTTTATGCAGGGGGGCAAGCACCCCTGCACCCTCGCTACTTTTATATTCTCACTCCGAGATCACACTGCAGTGGGGAAAAGGGAATATTCCCTTATCCCCGCTGTGCCACAATCTGAGGAACAGCCCCGTTGCTGTTCGCTTAGTTGCCTTTTCGTGAAAGTGCATTTTCATAAAAATGCACTTTCACAAAAAGGTGTTCAACTAATTACATATATATATATATATATATATATATATATATATATATATATATATATATATGAGTTTGTTTATGTCAGAATGTAGAGTTTTTTGGAAACATGAACTTCATATGGTTGAAACCATATGTTCAGGTTTCTAAAAACTCGAAGCATTTGTATGGAGATCACTGTACAGTGGGGATCAGGTAATTTAAACTTTTCCCCACTGTAGTACCATCTCAGAGTTTTGAATCTCAATTTTAGGAAACAAGAACATATGGTCTCGACCATATGAAGGTCAGGTTTCTGAAAACTCGCTATTCTGACTGGGATGGGTATATATATGTATGATCAGGCAGATAGCCTAGTATGAACCTATGAACCTATCAGAACCTTTGGTTTGTTTCATACAGATGAAGTTTCATTTCTTCATCTTGAGCTTATCCTGTAGAGTAATTACCTACTCCTTCTTTGCTTTTAGTCTGTTGTGATAAAACAGTTTGCTTTTATAGAAAGTAGGTCATCCATCCATTCATTTTAGAACCCCTCTCACAGCTAGGATACCCGTAAGATTTACCTGTGATGTGTGAACGGCTAACTCAATCACAAGCAACTAGCTGCTCACAACTTTATCAACCAGCAACCTCTTGAATGTTTGAGATAGAACTTGCAGCCTAGGAATTACACACACTTCGTGGGCATCTGCAAGCATCTATTGCAGCATAAGTGCTTGTATGTGTTTTTAATACCTAATTTCAAGTACCTGTTCCTTGCTAAACCACAGCACATCACTGGGATGCTATTTATCCCCCCCCCATCTGGCCTGTCTGTCTAATTCTATACCACCGGTCCCATTAAGTTCGTATTGGATACAAAATCCACCCCCCATTGTATTACCTCATATTAATCTACAAGTAGAGGCAAAAGGTCTTCCTCCTCTAACACCTGTGAAAATTAAATCAGTTGTCACTTGATCTGCTAACTCTATAGCAAGTGTTTTAGCCTACTTTTTGATGTACTTACTGGCAAGCTTCCCACCTTACAGGACTCATCTAGTCCATACCTTGAATTACTGATTGTTTCTTGCTGAGAATTAGAATACATGTTCCTACCTGCTCCGTTCACCCTTGCTGTGCTTGGGCTCACTCCATTCCCTCTACCCTACCCCCATTCCCACACACCCCTCTTTCATTACATTTATACCTAAGTAGACTCTGCCCCTTTATACTTCCATCCAGTCAAATCACACCACCCTAGACTCCACTTACAGCTTCACTTCTGTCAGTTACTATAACCACCACTACCCCGTACAACCTCAAATTAAAGATATATCACATCGCCAGAACAGTCAGGAAATCCTACTATGTGGCACACCTCATCACTAAGTGGTTTTCATCCAGAAAAAAGGAGGTTATTGTCCCACTGTACTCATCCCTCATTAGACCCATCACAGAGTACAATACCCCATTTGGTATGTACCTCACAAGACATCTGCAACAACTGGAAAGGACGCAGAAACCCCTCACTAAAAGAATCACAGGCCTAAAGCAGATGCCGTATGCTGACAGACTAAAAAAATCCAGCTGTACTCTGTTGCATATCATCTTCTCAGAGGCGATCTTAACATACAAGGCCATGTCAAACCCAGAACTGTTGGACATGCTACATTTAAAGAAATCCCAATCTGTCAGAGCCACACACTCCAGGGACCAAAACCTTGTTATCACAATGAACAAAACATGATGGAGGGATAGGTTCCTGACCCAGAGACTCCCCATACTCTGGAATAGACTGCCCATACATGTCAAGCAGAGTGCCTCCTTGGTCCTCTTCAAAAGAAACCTTGACGACTAAATGGAAGATAGGAAATTTACCCTGGGGATCACATCAGTCGCCCTGCTAGACAGGGGTCCAGGAGAGTAAATATTGTTGGAAGAAATAGCCAGGGAATTGTTATGGCTAAGCTTGTATAGGCCTTAGGGCTGATAGCCTAGTACCAACCTATGAACTACCTATTCCTCCACCTACATTGTAACTAAATCCAATCAAAAGGACAAATTACAACCCAGTACAACAAACTCTATCACTCAACAACCAAATAGATTATTAAGTTAAAACTACATTCAAGCTAAAAATATCCCAACTTATCTACAGTCGCACTACAACTGAATAATGCAAAGTACAATCACATTATATGTTCTGATAATCATATCACTCGCTATTACTGCCATCACCTCATACCATAATAATATTAGCTCCAACTTAATAACGCGATCACCTACCAACCCGAACCCCCCCACACCCAAAATAAGGCTCAAAACTCACTTCTGCCTCATCAGTACTCCACTCAGGCATTGTTGACAAACCTGTATGTTACCCGGTGGATAGCTAACTGTCTCACAGACAGGACCCAGGAAGTTAGAATTGGGGAGTCCACCTCTACAAAGAGGCTGTTCACAAGTGGAGTCCCTCAGGGATCAGTCCTTAGACTGCTTCTTTTTGGCATTTACTTTTCTGAAGTCAAGGCCAATATCAGTGGTCTCTCCCTCACTGAAATTTGCAGATGATTGCAAATTAGGAGCTGTCATTGAATCCCACACTGACACAAATGTTCTCTGGGAGGGGCTGACACAGACAAACTGCTGGTGTCAGAGCCATGGACTAAAACTAAATGCCAAGAAAATGCATAATAGTATCCTTTGGAAAGTCATCCACCCTGGGTAAATATCATATTGACAACACACCCCTTAAAGTTGACCCAGTAGTCAGGGACTTAGGGACACACACAAATAGTAGTCTAGCCTTTGACTATCATGTGTCTACAGTGGTGAGGAAATCATCTATGTTGTGCAACTTATAAACAAGTGTATGGCATCTAAGTCCAGGGAAGTCATTGTTTCACTGTATTCAGCATTCATCAGACCTATCATTGAGTACAATGCCCCCTTTGGTATACCTAACCAGTCATATCCAACAACTGGAACTTCCACAGAGGTTTCTCACTGAAAGAATACAAGGCTTAAGTAAAATATCCTGTGCAGACTGCCTCAAGGCTCTATCCCTGTGGTCTGTCTCCTACAGGCTTTTGAGGGGAGATCTGTGACTGACGTACAGGGCATTCTTGGACCCCACTCTGATGGACCTCCTGCATATCTGCAAAACAAAACAGCATCAGTATTATCCATTCTAAAGAAATTGGATGTGCTGGAGAGACAGGAATGTATCCCAGGGATTAGCCCATCTCTGAAACAGGCTCACCATCCATGTGAAGCAGAGTTCCTCCCTAGCCCAATTCAAGTGCAACCTGGACATTTGGATGGGGAGTAGGAAATTCCTCCCTGGTTTGGCACCTATGTCTCTCATGCACACAGGCAACCTGTAATCATCTCCCAAGTCCCTACTTACACTTATCAAGGGTATCCAAACTTGTCAGAGATTTGGGATGCGTGGCTAGGCTTGAAATGGTTGTTAGCCTAGTAAACACCTATGAATAATCATTAAACTTCCTCATATACAGTTAGCCCCACTCAACCTCCCCCAGTATAAGACCAGAAACCACTATTTCCTACAATTTCTCCGGTGCATGACGAAATACGTACAAACCATTGTCCAAATTTCATCACAGCTGCTAATCAGGGTTGACATCCACCCAAATTCTGGGCCAGCAATCAATTACAAAACCCTCCCATTCCATGCCACATTTATAGTAAAGTCCCAGAATACAGGAGACCTATTAATATTTAATACCAATATAAAAAGTATAGTCAACAAAACAGAGGAACTGCATGCAACCCTGTCCCGGTACCCCCCTGATATAGTCATCCTCACAGAGACCTGGCTCAAGCCACATATTAATGACAATGAGTTACTTCCTCAAGGGTATAATCTACTCAGGAAAGACAGAACAACCAAAAGGGGTGGTGGTATTGCTATATTATATAAAAGCAACCTTTCAGTAGACATAATGAACATAAGTCCGCCTACATTTAATAATGCATAAACCAAGGTAAACTTAAAGCTGAAAAACAACTGAATATAATTGGTGCATATATTCCCCCAGGTAACATTGACACACAATGCTATTCTGCATTGGACATCCCAAGCCCTCCCCCAAGAAACACTCATACTAGGCAACTTTAATATTGACTGGTCCACATGTATCTCTCCCCTCCCCATCACATAAACCTACATGACTTTACTCAATTAATCCAAACCCCTAGCAAAATTGGCAAATCCTCCAAGAAAGAATCCATTTTAGACTGGGTCCTCATCAGTTGGCCTTCCCAACCCAAAAAACTCTGGGACATTACTTGACAGGCTTAGTGACCACCCAATGTACAGTCACCCTAAGACACCACATTAAACCCACAAAAACGTCCACCTTACAACAAATATGCTATACAGAAAACTTCAAATCCCAGGACCTCATAACTGCTCTACATCATTGTAACTGGTCACCCCTCTTAAACCTCCACTTGGACAAAGCAGTGGATTACATTTCTAGATTCCTAAACATTTTTGATCAGCTTGCCCCAACTAGAACAATAAGAACAAAATCCAACTACACACCCTGGCTTACCAAAAATACCTGACAACTCCTAAAACAGAGAGATAAGGCATGGAAAGCATGACAG
This sequence comes from Protopterus annectens, assembly GCF_019279795.1. NCBI lineage: Eukaryota > Metazoa > Chordata > Ceratodontiformes > Protopteridae > Protopterus > Protopterus annectens. The sequence goes on along the minus strand of NC_056725.1, from coordinate 1,952,304,250 downwards.
CAAAACAAAACCAATGAAAATAGGCAAAACTACCTCGAGCTAAGGAACAAGTCCAAAAAACAAGAACTGACAAGCGAAATCACAGCTCTGAGATTTAGGCTAAACACATAACAAACCTTCAAAAAATTTGGGCATCCATCAATAAAATACTACAACCAGGGAAAACCACTACCCCACCTCCTAATATTGACACCTCCACTAGCAACATATTAGCTCAATTTAATGAATACTTTACCGACTCCATTCAAAATCTGATTAATAACAGCTCTCCCACAACTCAATCAAACCCTCAAACCTCAACCATTGACCAAAACACTTAGTCCCTACAACCAGTCCAACAAATTTACTCTATAAATACCTGACAAAACTAAAACCTACTACCCTTGCAGTTGATAGACTCCTAGGTGAATATCTCAGGATTGCAGCCAAAGCAATCTTATATCCCATCTCCATATTAATTAACAGGTTACTAGCTGAACAACATATTTCATCCCTCTGGAAAATCTGTCATTTAATGCCAGTTACAAAGGCGTCAATTCACTTGAATTAACAAACTACCATCCAGTTGCCATACTATCCCCCCCTATCAAAAATCCTTGAGAAATGTGAACCCTCCCAAGTACTAAACTACTTACTAACAATCTTCTGGTTGAAACACAGTGCAGATTCCACCTAAACCATAGTACCAGTACAGCCCTTGTCATTTTCACTAGTACCATAAATCAACAATGGAACAAATGTAATCTTATCTCTTAACACATTCTTGGATGTCTCCAAAGCCTTTGACATGGTTTGGAATTCCAAACTACTAACCATACTCTCAGAACTCAAGCTGCACAACTCCACACTGTCAAGGTTCAAAGATTATCTCTCAAACCGTCAACAAGCTATAAAATGGGAAAACAGCCTATCCCCCCTTCTCCCTGTAAATTTAGGTGTTCCACAGGGCTCCATCCTTGGATCCCTTCTAATATGCTCTGCCCCATCACTCCAACAATTACAGCAAATCACCCAAGAATCCTTTTCAGCAATAGAGAAATGGCTGTCTGACTCACAACTAATATTCAACCTTAAAAAAAAACAACTAGTGTTATTCCATTCTGCTAAACATACTGACCCAATTTCATTATTTAAAATATAATCTAGCAATACCCCCATCACACCCATTGCCCAAACTAAACTATTAGGTGTAGTCATAGATCATAATATGAAATTCAACAGACATGTAGCTCAAACCATCATGAAACTTTACAGAAAACTAGTACCCTCTATAGATGCAAAAATTACCTAACCTCTGAAAGTAAAGTCACCATTGCAAGAACCCACCTACTCTCCACACTACTGTATGCCTCCCCAGTACTAATCAATGTAAATAAAGATGACCTAAATAAACTAACTATCTGCTGTAACAAAATAGCAATATTTGCCACTGACTCATCCTACTGATCCCACCATTGCCAATCCCTTAAAAAATATCCTGGTTAGAATTACCAAACCTATTAACCTTTAACCAACTTACAGTAGCCAACCAATTCCTCTATCACCCCCCCCAAAAAAAACAGCCCTACAAGGACTACTACACCACTATACCAGCAATCGTCCACTAAAAAGTGCCAACAAATCACTGGTTGACATTACTAAAAGTAAATATAACTCTGAGGACTCCCTCTATGCTGCTGCTGTCACTAAAACATGGAATACACTTCCTCTAGATATGTAATCACTAGAAAGCATACATGACTTTAAGAACCTTCTTAAGTCAAACTTATCCAACTCATGGACTTGCTCCTGCACTACCTCTGGGTAATTGCTACTAATCCTACTCACACCTCCTGTTTCTCATCTAAGCTGTCTTATTTAGAACTTCTAGTCCCTAAAAGCAGACAGAATGCATGTTAGTATTATTAGTACTACATACTCTTGCAGTTTACCGTGCATGCCTGCTGATGTACCCATTATATATATTCATCACCAAACACAAATAATTGACTATATTTTTACTGTATGTATAAATTAGTGAAGAGTCTTGAAATTATTTTTACTACATGTTTAATCTTAACTATTTGTATAATTTCATGTAGCTACAAAAATGTAGTGCAGATGTTGCCATCATTTTCATCTTATACTGTCCGTATTACTCTGTGCATTATTATTGTGTGGTAGTGTAAATGTTACCTCTACTTACTGTCTATTTTATTACTCCACTGAAAATGGGCAACTCTGCCCAGTCAGATATTTTCCTGGTAAACACATGTAAAATAAATAAATTAAATTTTCTGAACAGTATGTTACCTCAGGTCATGCTAATAACAGTCCAAACAGGGCAGACTAGACCTCCCTTTCCCCAGCCACACTCTTCAGTTTATATTGAGGGATCCCCAGGTGCTTCCAAGCAAGTTGGGAGAGATGTAGTTTCTCCAGCATGTCATGATCATGGTTCTGGGGATATAGTTACTAGGTGTGCAACTACTTCATCTGACCCTGTCTACCATGGGAGCTAGTGACTGTACTCAGAGAGCCTCCTGGATTGCCAAGCTTATCATTTTTGATGCCGAGTGTGCCCAGCTGTGAATGGACTTTATTTTTGCCATTTGAATAAGTGATCTATATTTTTAGCATCTGCCCAAAACTCATAGCAGAACTTTGTCCTGTGACTTATTCTTGCATTACTAATATGACTTGGGTTATTGCCTGTAGCACAGCAGAGATCACAGTCAGTTGAGACTAAGATGAAAACATCATCTGCTGATAAAAAGATGCAGCTGTCATATCCCTTACTGGCCATCCTTCAGACTTTGGCTGCACCTTGACATCTTGTCTGTGAAAGTCAGGACACCATTAATATACATTTGGATTTCCCACAGCTGTCGATCTGCCACCTGTACCATGTGACAACTCCCTACAAACTGATGATCATTTGACAGCTCAGAACCACTTTTAACCCTGGTGTCCAGAACTTGTGACTTTAGGTTTGATGACACAACTAGATTTGATTAATGATCTTTAGCTTAAGATGCTGTGGTTTAAGTACTCTTACAAGCATCAGTGTGTTTAAACATAGTGCTGCTATGAAGATACCCAACCAGCACAGTACTCTGCTAACAGTACACTGCTTGGGTTCATAGCAGGCAAGTTGTTCTTTCAAGTTGCCCTTTTGAAGGTATCTCTGTCATTCCTCACATGAATTTTGAAACGTTGGAGTAGAACTACTGGTATGCTATCAAGCATTGCATACATGTGCATGCAAACACACACACCCACTCACCCTCACACTTACGCATATATACACAGTCTGTAAGACTCCACTGAATGCCCATATACACAAACAACAATGTTTTCCTTTCAACAGTTTTTAGTCTCATGGATGTGTCCCTTCCCTGACATTGAGATTATCCTTTTCTCTAATAGCAGAAACTACAACTGTACTGCCTGCAGTTGGAGCCTTATGAGTAACAGTGTACCACTTGTGACCTGTCTTGACGGTCAGCTCTGAAACATCCCTACATTAGAGGTTGGATTCCAGAGCCAACTGTGTATTAACGGTAAGAATAATTATGTTTAGCTGATTATTTTCAACCTCTTGTTCAGGCTTTGACTTTTTTCCACTGGTGGTGTGAGATCACATGTTCCAATGGCCAGTTTTCATTGTCAGGCGCTTGTCCATATTAATCTCAGATTCTGCCACAGACTGCTGTGAGGGAAAGGCTAGTTTTTTTTTCTTATATTGCTTTCTTGTAATTTGTATTGTTTTATTGCTTTCTTCTATTTTATATGTTGTGGTGTATTTTTATTACACTGCATTTTAATTGTATTCTGTTTTCTATTACTTACTTAAACTGGGAAAGAGACCAGAGCATTTTCTCTTGTGAGTCGCACAAAAATTAGATCAGGTCACTAAAGTTAGTTACCTGTGAGCTGAGAGAGGAGCGATTAACTAAACTTGTATTTAAGGAGTAAAGTAAGACATTTCAAGGCTCTACTGGAAACTTCACCCAGAGTCTGCAGTAGACTGCCTTTAGGAAAAGGTTAGTTTGTTTTTCTGAAATAGCTTTTTTGTAATTTGTATTGCTTTATTGTCTTCTTCTGTTTTACATGTTTGTGGTTTATTTTCATTATACTGTGTTTTAATTGTATTCTGTTTTCTGTTGCACACATTTTCCTCACCGTCCTTCCCTGAAACCGTATTTTTAAACTCAGCTGTCTCTGTAGCTTGCAAGCCCCTTTGTTAATTTGACCATATATTTCCTTCCCTTTCCTCTTTCATTGGCTGTTGTCATTAAGCATAAAATCATCACTTTATGAAGTCACTCCACCTTCAGCTTATTTGTTTGCCCTACTACTGTATTCCATAGAGCCAGAATATTAAGTGCCCACCCCCATCCAGTCTATCTAGCTTTTTTACAATCGGTGGCTCTTCCTTTAGACTGCTAAAGCTTCAGCTAACCCTCTTTCGTATGTAACTGTTTAATCCACACTTCAACACTTAAGATATTAACTCATTTTTCCATCTTAACGTTAAAATGTGCAACATCTGGTTCAGGACCACCAATCATTTGAGAGCCCACCTTTTGCCTCACAGTTGTTACTGTGAGATTATTGCTTTAGTTTACTCATGGTGAGAGAAGGAGGATAGGGACATTATTTCCTGAAGACTGCTGATCACCAAAAAGTGCGATAACTGCTTTATAAGTGCCAGCTTGCTTCTGTTTTGCTCCTGGTGAAAGAGTAGAGGGCATTGATTTCTGACTGTTTCTGATTGGGCAGTGGGTGTCTGTGTGGGACCTTCCTGATTGGTCTGGTTGTTATTCGTAGCATCTACCAGGAAAAGACTACAGACCCCTGTATCATCTGGAACAAGACTGTTGGTCACCAAAGAGCCTGTGACCTGCTTCTCATCTTGGGATTAGTGCCACTGTTTTACCTGTGCTGAGAGATGAAGCAAGGAGGCATTGCATCCTAGCAGCATGAAGCTGCGGTCAGAACAGCACTAGTAGTAGCCAGTCGTAGCCAATTAGGTGAATTCCTAGTATTCGTCATTCTTGGCAAAGCTAATTCTATTTTTCTTTTCAGTAAGTATTGCTTGATTAGCTACTGTCTAACCTAAATACAGAATATTTCTCTAAATACTTCATCTATACGTCATCAGTGTCTACTTTAGAAGTTTCCCCTCAAGTGTTTTTCAGTGCCCTGCATAGATGCCGGCATCTTGAGTTGACATTTTTCCTGTAAAAGCATCCTTGAAATTTCACCAGTACCAAGTTGTACACAGGGCAACTAGTTTGCAGTGACAAGCACTGTCCTCAGAGTTGCAAACTAGATACCTCTGACTTTAATTTATTTCTCACTGCAACCATCTAATCAAGAAAAAAGGGCATGTATCTCCGTTACCTGCTTGTGCATTTGGGCATTCTGAGGCAATGTAGGAATTGCCTCACATATACTGACAACCAGATAATTCTCAAACAAACTGATAAGATATATGAGAGATGTATTTTCACAATGTTACTGGAGGCAAGGCTCTCACATAAAACCACTCCTAAGGTCATGTTGTAAGTAATACACATGCTGTACCCATCACACACAGTATAAAGCAGATATATAGATCCACATATACTAAGGTGCTTAAATATAACTTTCCTAAACCTCAGAGGTCTACTAGACAAAGTACGTACAGCAAATGCCCGCAGCAGCCCCAGATGTACTCTTTCAAAGCAACACCTACATCAGCATATACAGTCATATCTCATGGAGCCTGTACTTCTAAGCCCATAAGACAAGCCACAACACAATCCGACATTCTGGTCACTGGAGACTCCATTATGAGGCACACTGATGTCCCTCTCACCAGACTGAGTAAGGAAGAAGTCACAGTCAGTTGAGTATTAAGGACCAGGATCTGCCACATTACACATGCACTCAGGTGATTGGACCATAAGTATCAGCATGACTTCGTTATAGTTCATGCGGGTGTACATGACCTGAGACATATCTGCTTAGACTAGATAAAGAGAGACATCATGGAGCTCTCAGAATATGTGTCCTAGGCTAGTTTGACTGTAGCACTGAGTGCATTCTACCTTCTCCAAGGATGATGCCACAATATAAACAGAAGAGGACTGACTTTTATAATTGGCTTAGTTTCTGGTGTCATTCTAAGTGGGTGCAATATCTGACAGCATTGAAGGAGATGGTCAGTATGCTGTTTTGCCTGGGATGTTCTGTACTTCTCCCCTCTAAGCTTTTAAATATACGCTAAAACATTGTCCTCCACCACATAGAGCCTTTTTAGGCAATGCCAAGTTGAAAATAAGTCTGACATAGCAAACCAAAACCAAGAAAATCTAAAGCTGTTACTGTTCATTGCTAGTAGTCTAAACTAGAAACTCCACTCTGTACAGGCTGTCCTCACCCTAGAGAATGCTGACATCTGTGCAGCCACTGAGACATAGTTTAAAGCCACAGACAGCACCTCGGCAGTGCAAGGCTATAATGCTTTATGCACATTTAGACCAACTACAAGACAAGAAGGGACTAAATGTTGAGGTGTTTTGATTTACATCAAAAATAAATATACGTCAAGGTTGGTCAAACAGGATGATGCGCTTGAGCTTCTCCACATTCAAATCACAATAGGGAAAGCCTGATACTACCTCCTTGAAAGCTATAGGTCCCCCTCTATGACCTAGAAAGCCAGTAATATGTATTTAAGCTTACTGGAAACACTCACCATCGAACCCAATACCATATTCATGGGTGAAGTTTTAATTATACCACTTTTAACTGGAAATCATATACTACACCAAAGGTACAAGCACAGAGATTCTTGGATTTTATAAACACAAACTCCCTGGACCAGATTGTCGGTATGCAGGCCAGGGGTGCAAACTTACTGGATCTGGTCCTTACTAATATAGGAGAACACTGCACACCACCTAGTGTAATGCCCTCTCTGATAAGGTCAGGCCACAAATCAGTCTCCTTTGAAGTAAAAATAAAACCAGGAATCCCAGCTAAACATGGAATGTTCAGGAACTACTCTAGGGTAACTTGGTATTAAGTGACAACGTGGCAAAATTTCAATCCGCCAAAACCCTGAGAAGACTGCTGCCTGTGCAGAACTGTTCACAGAAACCCTAAATAAGCATGTTAATACCTGCAAAGAGGCAACTGTACCCACCAGGATTAAGTTCAGAACAAACTCAAACACCAAATAGGCTGTATAACAGAAGGAAGAAAACCATGGCAAAAATAATGAGGTGCAGTCAGCTGGATAAAAGTGCTCTAATGAAACTAAACAAACAACTCAGAGGACAAATAAAGTCTGCCAAAGCCAATTTTTAACACCTTTATTAATAAGGCATAGACAAACCTACGTTAATATAAAATAAGCCAAACCATATTAACATGTTTCCAGTTACATACATTATACATCACTTGTGTTCTTTTTTATAACCATCATCAGTCTAGTGCAACATAAATTGCTCAGTTCCTACCTTCTCTTAAAACCCACTCCTCCAGAACATTATTTTGCTTGTATTATCCCTATAATTTCCATTTATTTCTATGTAATTTGCTACTTCAGTTTGATAAAGATCCCACTTCCAGTTCTTTAATCTCTGTTACAGTATTCAATTACAAGTACATTTGGTTTAGACTTTATTTTCCACTTTCTAGTAATGGCTTTTTTTGGCAGCCACCAGAATTAAATTTAACAAGTCCTTATCATGCCTAGGTAATTTAGATCCTATATTCCAGGTTATTCCAAATCAAAAGAACCATTTCCTTTGTTACACCAATTTGCTCACCCTATATTTCTGAGTACTCTGTAGGGAATTTTTTAAATCTGCCAATTCATTACATATTATACTCCCAAAGCATATGTTCCCATTTACCTCTTTCTTCCCCATTACTCCTCCAGCATTTGCCATCTACCTGAAGAAAAGTTATTTGTAGTCTGCTTGGGGTATAAAAATACCTACACAAACACTTTCAAGGAAAAGTGTTTATACTTTCTTGTATACTTTGGAGCCATATGTATGTCCTCCCATTGTTTCCTTGTAAATTGCTTATCCAATCTCTCTCTTCCCAATCTTTTCCAACAACTTCTGATTAATTCTTGTAGTCACCATACAGTACTTTATGTACTTTATTAATTATCCCTTTTTTAACAAAAAGTCATCCAGAATAGGTGTTTCACTTAGGATTCCCTAGCCCTTTCTCTTTGCTTGTACTCTGATATCAATCCTTGGTAGGGATGGTTGTCTCTAGCCTGCAGTTCTAATATCTTCTTGGACTCATCCCATTCTATTACCTTTTCCTCTCTAGTTATTTACTCCCAATACCTTGATTATTTTTCCATTGTTTCCAGTAAATACCAGCCCCCTCTTCCCTTTTTATGTGCCCTTACTTGCAGTCATCCCTATCAGCAAAATGTACTTTATCCATTCTTTTGTTGGCTTAGTGCTTAGAATACTTTCTGCTACTTTATGAGTATAATATTCTGTATGGCTGTTGTTATTCTTAAGGATCCGCATCCAAAATACCACTCTGTCCTTATTTCTTGAATTTTCCTACTGCTTCGTTATCTTCTCATTCCATTTTGAATTATAACTTTCTAGTTGCGTTATGTATATGAACCTTAATTCTTTAGCTGTAAAATATCCCTTCAAATCAGGGAATCCTAAACCACCCACCTTGTTCTATTGGAAGGATCAACATATCCCACTTAACCCTTTCCCTCCCAGATAAATTCCTTCAACTCTTTATTAGTTAATGTCCACAACATATCTGGTTGATAAAATATGCCTGACCTGTATATAAAACTAAAGGGACTAAAATATTTTCACTTCTTGTATCTTACTTATGTATACACATAAATAAGAGCCTCCAGTTTCTCAGTTTTATATTATCTTTTGTTAAATCTCTTCCCACATATCCTTAGCTGCCAAAACAAAAACCTTTTTAATGCATACTCCTAAATACTTTGTCTTATTGCATCCCCATAAGTATGGGTATTGCTGAACCAATTCATTTTTGGGTACACAATTTACAGCTATAGCCTTTGTTTTATCTTCATTGATTTTATATCCTAAAAACTGTCTGAAAATATTCCACAACAATAGAATGTCCTTTTTCTGGATTTATAAGGTACAAAACAATATCATCTGCAAATAAAGTGAAATTTTCTTGAGTATTGTACAATTTATCTCCTGGAATTTCTGAGTCCCTTATCTTGTTTACCAGTGGCTCTAAATATAAAGCAAATGACAAAGGGAAAAAAAGAACAAACCTGCCTGGTCTTTCTCTTGAGATATAGATTATCAGAGAAGAACCCTTCCACATTACTTTTGCCCCAGTCCTTCATATATCCCCCTAATTAAGCTTATTATTGTATCAGGGAGTGCAAATGCTTCCATTCCCCAACTCACAAAATCCCAGCTTACTCTGTTGAATGCTTGCATTAAGACCCACCAACAGTAGTATTTTTTTACATTTTGTTTCCCCTGAATCACCATTGTTGTCAAATGTTTGCCTCCCCTCCACAAAACCACATTGATCCATATGACAATACCTTTAATATTCTTTTAGCTAGTATAGACATCATTACTTTATAGTCATTGTTTAAAATTGAAATTAGGCTATATGCAGCTGGATCTAATCGAGCTTTAACATCTTTAGGTGTTAGTCACCAAAACTGTCTTTTGAGATGTTGGTGCTTTACCTCCTTTTAAAATACTGTTAAACAAAACATTCCAGATCTTTATCACTTTCTTCCCTCCTAACATACAGACTTCACAGAAATGTCATCTGTTCCTGGAGACTTTCCTACAGATTGATTATATATCACTCTTTTTATTCTATCTCCTCTTCTTTTAACTGTTAATTGTTCAGCCTTGTCTACTTCTAACTTTGGCATACTTAATCTTCCATAAATACTTCCATTTGTGCTCTTTTTTTTATTTCCACATACCTCTGCTTCATATAAATATCTCTAATACCTCTGTAGGATCTCTGCTTATTTATCTTGTTACAGGCTTCCTAAGTTTGGCGACAGCCCTTTTTACCTTTTGTTGCCCAAGTCATTGTGCTAAAGTTTTTGTGTGTTCTCTGGAGTTATTTTAAAAAATAGCTGCTTAACAGCAAATTTTTTAAACTCATACATATCCAGATACTCCATTTTTATCATTAGCACTCTGCAGCTGGGCCTCTTCTTGTTCTGTGAGAATTACTATTCTGCAATATTTTAGACTTTGTCAGACCCTCTAAATAATTCCTATTGCTTCTTAACTATATCACTTTTTTATTAATGCCCTGTTTTTATCTCCACTTCCATTTTATCCCACATAGTAGCTATTTCCGAAGAAGTTTTTATCTTGTCTGATAACTCTTGAATAATTTCCACTAACCGTTCCTTAAAATTCCAATCTTTTTAATGGGTAGGTGGGAAAGCACCAGTGTATCATTTTTACTTCATTATAGTGCATTTTATCATAGTTTTTATTGGAGGTTGATCAGAAATAGTTATTGGATGTGTATCAAAGCTTTCAAGTAACTGTACATGTTCTTGTGGAATATAAAGAAAGAGCATAAAAAGAGGAGAAAATGCTTACCCTCTTCTCCTCATGCCAGTGAATCTATTAATGGAGCCAAAAGCTAAAATTTCTAAATTGGCACCAACATTCTCGGCACTGGGGCAACAAACCCCCTCCATGGCACCGTCTTCATTTCCAGCACCTCAGCAACTGGCTACTGTGCCATCTTTGGCACCTATTCCCCGGGCTCCGACTATGGCACCAATTGTGACAACACTACCAACTTCCCTTTTGGCACTAAAAATGGTCATTCCACTTCTGGTCACTTCTCCCCTACCTATACATTATGCTGATCCTTCGACCTCTGTGTCAAAAGGTGAAATAACCCCTCAGACCTGATTTTCCCCCTTGGTGAATCCATTTCTTGGCCCACAATGCAGCCCATTTCTAGAGCGTTCTGACCCCTCGTCAGGGATATCCACCCAGTCCTCCAGGAGCCTTTCGGAACTGGATGTAGTGAGGCTAGTGGATCACCTCCTGGCGGCCAGAGGATTTCCAACACCTTCCAAATCCTCCCTCCCACCCGTAGCCGAGGATTGTTTTTCCACAAACTCCTACATACTTTCCTCCTTCGACCTCCCTGGAGGTATTGGAGCCTTCGACACTGATGCCAACCCTGGTTCTAGGTTCTTTGGTTCCATTGGTAGACCTTACTATGGCTCCGAAGTCTACCCTTTGGCCATCGACTCGCCAGGAGCCGGGCCATCCTCGGGATCGAGACTAGTCTGTCGGCACCATGACCCTTGTATGGAGCCTGTTTTTTTTCATGGCACTGTCTACTATGGTTCCGGTTTCTTTGACAGAACAGGGTCCTCTCGTGGCTCCTTCCCTGGGAGTGGGTTCATCGGAGTGGGGTGTGACCCCAGTCCTGAGGTTGTCCTTCTCTGTTTCGAGGTTCCATTCCTCTTTGGGCATACCTTCTTTCCAGGTGATGAAGAGAGCACTTGCCTCTGCAGTCTTCCAGCTGGTTCCTTTGGCACCAGAGACTCATATATACCTTTTCTCTGAACCACAGTTGACACAGCCCACTACTCAAGGACACTTGGCACAGAAATTTCAAGACATCCTTCCACAAGGTACCCACTCTGCAGAGTCCTCCTCAGATGTCCCTGCCAAGGAAGTACCTCGCAAGACATCATGCAAGAGGAAGCATGTGGATTCCCCTGAAGAATCCCTCACCGAAGATGCAGACTATGATGAAGGGGAAGGGTCCCCATGGTCAAACCCTGAGGTTGTCTCCTTTGGAGACATATTGGAAATCCTGAAGCAGCAGGGAGACTGGAAGTCCACCACCCCTTCCTTGGAGGAGTCTGTATTCTTGCAGGCTTTCTGTGCCTGGCCATCTACTTCCTGGATGACCCCACCTGCCGATGACATGGTTCAGCTCATCGTGCAGTACACCCGGAAGAGTCCTGATACCACTGAACCTATGTCCCAGAGACAAGACAAAATTCTTTCTCCTCCAGAGGACAACCCACACTGTTCTAAGGGCCTAACAACAGATGCTATGGTTTTGGCGGTGGCCAATAATTAAGATCTCGCCGAGGAGTGCTGTACTGTCCATCACCCTAACAGGGAGTCTCAGGTGATGGACAAACTAGGGAAGCAGGTGTACTCTTCAGCAACCTTTCCCATTCTGTCCTTGAACTATCTGGCACTCTTTACCTGGCTTCAGAGAGAACTAATCTCAGAACTCTAAGAAACCTGGGCAGGAGCAGTTTCTGATGAGGTACATGACAAAGTTGCCTCACAGCTTGCCACCCTGGAATCTATCTCGAACACATCCATGCGGTTCATTTCTCACTCTACTGAAGGGGTGGCTAGAGCAGCGGGTGCAGGAGTTATCATGAGACGTCATGCCTGGATGCACCTATGTGATTTTGCAGATCCTTTTTATCTCTTCCTTCCTGAATGCCCCCGTAGAGGCCTCTTCTCTTATTGGCCCTAAGGTAAAAGACACTTTAGCCAGGTGTGAAAAGGACAGTAAGACCTTGGCTGCTGTAGGACTACACCCCCCCCCCCAACGACCCTACTCTAGGAATCAGAGGAGTGGAAAGATGTGCTACAAGAAATGACAGGGTCCTTTCCATAACGTGGTGAGTCCCATCCCCGTCCCCCCTCGGGGGCAGAGGGGGGGATCTCAACTGGAAGACACCCCTTCAGAGGCAGAGGGGGTCTGCATAATCAGGGATCCAAAGATTCTTTTTCTGGACAGCCCTATCAGCGCTTCTGAAGAGCTGCCCGATTGCCTACCTCTGTAATCAGTCAAAAGGATAAGCGCTGTCACATATCATGCTTCATCAGATCCTAACAGACAAAAAAACACAACAATCTATTTAAAAATAGGGCAGCCAATCACAAAATTCAAACAATTAATGATGCAGTGGTCTAGATTTCAAAGCAGGTTTTAAAAGTATAGTATAGTTTAAACTAGGCAACCTATGAGCCTGGAGTGTTGCTATCCATTGCATTTCTAATAATTCTGTTTTGTTGACGATATCTCCCCCCCAGCAGACTCTCTAACAATGCCAATAACAGTAAACTTAAAAGAATGATCCACATAGTCTCTAATGTGTTTATGCAAAGCATTCAAACAGCTCATTCTTCTAATATCACCCAGGTGCTGCAACACTTGGTCTTTCAACCTCTGGTTAGTCTTACCTACATAGACCGAACTACAGTCTGTGCAGGTTGCCAAGTAAACTAAATTAACCGACTTGCAGTCAGCATGCACCTTAAACTTATATAGCCTAGACGTAGATGGGTGAACAAAAGTATTACTGCATGACATAAAATCACATGCCTTGCACGATCTACACAAGCTTTAAGAATGCTGTACCTAACGTAGAAGATAATGCGGATTTGGAGGCATTTGATGCTATCCTTAAAGAGTTTGAACACTCTTTATAAATTGAAAAGGGTGCAGTGGCAGAGACTGCATTTTGAGGTTTGCTTGCATTATGGGGTTGTACCCTGGGGACTTCGGGTTCTGCATATGCCGACATACGAAGAAACCTATTCGGAGCTACTAAGTAAGTGGTAAAGTTTAAACTTGGAGCTTAGCTTCAAATATTTACACTTGCTTAATGACTTTTTTGCACCTGCTGAACAAGACTTGATGGACTCTGCCATTAGGCTACAGGACATTGTAAATACTAGGTTTAAATATGAATTTTTTGCTGAAAAGATTGATAATGTGTATATAAGCCTAGCTGCATATGATGAACGTTTTTCGCTCATTAAGAGAAGGAAACTTGAAAGAGATATGAGAGGCTTTAAAGAAGGCCATATTTTTGTCTGGCCACATTCATCAAATGTTACAAGAGAGCTGGCCTTGCCAAATGTTAAATCTACAACTGACACCAATGGTACTGATGCAGTGGATTCGATAGTTGTTGTATCTTCAGCTGGTTCATCAGAGATTTTGACTTGTCCTGCACAGAATGTCAACAATGACGGTAACACAGCAATGGCAGCAGCGGAGATTCTTATTTTGCTCACAGCAGCTGAGCAGGGAGGGGCAAGACCTAAACAACCTATTGTTGAGTCTTCAACTTTTCTGTTGGCTCTTCCCAATCTATCAGCTCCTCTCAGATTGGCGGTCAGTCATGTGACAGCACATTCAGCCAGTCGAGGGTGCAAATGTGGAGACCTTCGATGGAACAGAAAGGAACAGGTTCTTGGCAGAAACAGTGGAGGCCTTAGTGATCAATATTTCATCAATTGAATTGACATGTTTACAACAGCGGGTCCTTGACAAGGGCCTTTCTTTTGTTCCAGTAAGACCAGCTCAGGTTAGTGATGTCCTTGTTGATTTATGGAAGTTTGCAAGGGATGTTGCTGTCAAGGTACTGTTTAAGGATAGCATACAGTCCACGCCTCAACTGCTAAGGCAACCTAGTTTATTCAATCCACAGCTGCCAGCTGTGGTTGAAGCATTTGACAGTGTTTGTGCTAGTGGTATGTATAACATTCTAACCAACCGTAGTGATAAAACTTTTATAATTTAACTAGAGATGAGTTCATAGCACTTGAAAAACTTAAAGCCAACATGGACATCTGCATATGCCCTGCTGATAAGGACGGTGCAGTTGTTGTGATGGACACAAGTGTATATGTTGAAAGTATGTTGGAACTCTTGAATGATAGTGGTGCATATTTACCTGTGGCCGAATATGAGGGGAACCGTTTTGTACAGGAAATACATGCTTGTTTATATGATTTGTTAATGTCTGAAATGTCCAAGGAACAATATGATTTTATACTTGTAGAGCATCCTGTTATTCCCTCTTTTAATGGTCTTCCTAAAATGCATAAAAGGAGGGAGAGACCACCTTTAAGGCCGATTGTGGCTGGTAAGGGCTGAGTGACAGAGCCCTTATCAATACTTGTTGAACAGGAACTTAAACCTTTTTGGCACGAGCACCAGCAGTATTGAAAGATACAGAGGAATTTCTACGGACTTTTGGTGAAAGTGCCTGCTGTTTGAACTTTCAAGAAAAGATTTTTATTTTGTTGACCTTAGACATTAACACTTTATTCACTGTTATACCTAATACCTATGGTGTTGAGTGTATTAGGAATTTTATTAATAGATGTTATGTGATCCTATCTCGCCTACATTCTGACTGAAGGGTTCGGAGCCGATCCCTCGGCTCCGACTCGGCACGCTTATGCCAAAGAGCGAAGTCTCTTATTGGCTGAGCTTACTATATCCCAGGATGCACCACTACCAGTCCCCCAGATCTCGTTTGCCGCTAACCTGCGAAGACGTGGTCTCGAGCTGGCTGAGCTGAGTAGTTATTTAACTAACTTTTTCTGTCAGTTTTTTGCTGTTTTTGCCTCAAAAGCTGTTTTAACGGCTATTCTTCTCATTGTTGTGTGATTGGTTGGATTTGTTGAAGACTTTTGTTGTGTGATTGGGTTGAGTTTGGTAGGCCCCCTTCATCTAGGGCCTTCCCGGTCAGTCAACCCTACTATAACTTACATATAGAGCAAAAGGCTTTAAATATTTTTGTAGCTCTGTTTGTTCTTACAGGGTTTTCAAAGTTCCCTGTCATTGGCGCTTTTAAGCGATAACTGTTAGCCTATACTTAAGGGGTGTCATCAGTAAGTCAGTAAATTGTATTTTTCCTGTCAGATTACTGAAATTCTTTTCCATAATGTCTCAGAATCCTAGGCCTTCGGGTTTTAAAAAATGTACGAAATGTAGTTTCAAAATGTCCATCACGGACGATCACTCGCTCTGTGTGTATTGTTTAGGTGCAAAACACTTACAGGAGTCATGCAGCGTATGTCACGCTTTTTCCTCAAGGGTCCTCCAGGAGAGGAAAAATAAATTGATTCTTAAGGGGTTAATTAAACCTTCTTTTGAAGAAGCCTTGGCATCCTCTCCTTCCCCGGCTAAAAAGAAAAGGGCGTCAGTTCCGACCAGTCCGTCGGATCCGACCGCTAAGAGACATAGGCAGGCCTCTCCTTCGGCTCCAAGGACTTTGGAGCCGAGGTCGAAACGGTCTGCCTCGATGCCACCAGTATCGACTCCTCTGGCTTCGGAGCCGATGGCTGGGGCATCGAGAGGCGGGTCACCTTCGGCTCCACTGGTCTCGAGCCGACAAGGGTCGCCCGCTCAGACACTTCCTCCTCGGCGCCGAAGTCCACCTCGGCACCGATGGAATCTGGTGTGTGTATTCCTTCGGCGCCGATACTCATCGAGTCACCTCGGAGCCGGTCCCCTAGCCCTTTGGGGCCGTTGGAGAGGCCGTCTCGAACCCGTTCTGTTTCCTCTCGGTCTTCGAGGATGTCAGATTCTGATATAGACAGGGTGCTCCAAAGACTGTTCCAGTCCCCAGTCTCCCAAAAATTTGTTTCGGTTCCGACCCAGTTGGCTTCGGAGCCGATGACCCTGGCCCACCCCATTGCCATTCCTCCTCCGACTGCTTCGGCTCCGTCGGAGCAGGTGCTGTTGGAGCCGGTGGAGATCTTAGGGTCGGCTCCGACCCTTACTCCAACCCGAGCCTTCGGGTCCGAGTTTGGTACGCGGACTTCTTCGGCTGGACCCGGGGGTGATGTTTCGGGACCTATGCTTTCGGTTCCGAGCCTCCCCCTCGGTGCTTCGGCTGCGGGACTTCCGTCGGCTATCACGGCTCCGGGGATCGGACACTCCCAGGATTCTGGGGTCCGGCTTTCAGAGCCATGAGGAGTGCCTTGGCCAAGTCCTCTTGGCCATCTCTCCGACTTTACCAGCACCTTCCTGGGCGTGGAGACTGGGTCTTTGGCAGTTCCCCTGTCCGTAGTCAGCGGAGCCCGGGGCCTGAGGTTACCCCATTGGGGTTCCCTCCTCCTGAGGGTTCTTCGGAGTTGTCTTCGGAGGAACCCCCAAGGAAGAGATCGTGCAAGAGGAAGCACGTGGACTCCCCCGAGTCTATTACATCAGACACTGATCTTGATGATGCAGAGGGGTCCCGAAGTCGTCCTCGGATGATGTCTCATTTGCAGACATCTTAGAGATCCTCAAACAACGAGGCGGCTGGATATCCAAACCCCTCTGCTGACGAGTCAGTGCTCCTCAAGGCCTTTGGGGCTCAGCCCTCCGCCTCCTGGGTGTCTCCGCCCTTCGACGAGCTTCTGGATTTAGTTTGTCGGCGTGGGAACATCCAGATACCATGGAACCAGTCCCTTCTCGTCCAAATAAATTTTTGTCTGCTCCCCGAGAAGGAGTTCCTCACTAAAGGCGTGGCTGTAGATGCCATGGTGGTGGCATCTGCTACACAACAGGACGTGGCAGAGGCTTCAACGTCCGTCCATCCTCCTAATAAGGAGTCTAGGAGTATGGACAGGCACGGGAAGCGCACCCTGACTTCAGCGGCCTTTACTTTAAGGTCTCTGAATTATTTGGCACATTTTACCAGGCTTCAGAGGGATCTGGTCAAGGAGTTGTCAGATTCCCTCTCGGGTAACCTACCTGAGCAGCTAGCCCAGGCGGTTAGCTCTCAGTTGGCTATCCTTACGTCAATTTCTAACTCGTCCATGAGGCTCATTTCCTATGCGGCCGAAGGCGGGTAGAGCGGCAGGCACAGGCGTGGCTCTCGTGAGACAAGCCTGGCTCCGCTTGTGTCAGTTTGGAGGCCTTCAAGTCTTCCTTCGCCGACGCTCCCTTTGATGGGTCCTCATTGTTTGGACCCAAGGTTAAAGACACCCTTACCCGCTGTGAGCAAGAGGGAAAAACTTTATCTGCCGTAGGTGCCGTTATTCCACTCCCTTTCGGCCTTACCCCAAGGCTAATGGAGGGGGAAAAAATGTGGTTCCGCAAATCTCGCAAGTTTTTCTCCCAACAGCAGGAAGATTCCCCTTCCAGAGGCAGAGGACGGGGAAATTTTTCAGGGAGACGCCGTCCCAGAGGCGGCAGAGGGCCCCGCAATTCTGGAGACCGCGAGTCCTTTCGTGGCTCTTCAGCCTCCCACACGTCATGAGGGATTGCCCGGCTGTGCTGCTCGAGCCAGTCGGGTGTCGCTTGCCAAGCACCTAAAAGCCTGGGAGTCAATCACTCAGGACAGATGGGTGCTTCGGATCATTGCCGGAGGTTACACCATCCCATTCACATACTCACCCCCACCGTCCAAAAGAATCCCGGACCCACCACCCAGTCAAAGGGAAATGGCAGCCGCAGAAGCTTTAAAGCTGCTAGAAAAAGGAGTCATCCAACCGGTCCCCACAGACCAGATCGGATCAGGAAATTACTCCAGGTTCTTTTTAGTGCCAAAAAGACAGGGGACCTGAGACCAATATTGGATCTCAGCAGACTGAACCAATCCGTCACGAAATCCAAATTCCGAATGGTCACGTTACAATCCATTCTCCCATTGTTGGAGAAGGATGTTTGGATGTGCTCCATAGACCTCAAGGACGCCTATTATCTCATACCGATACATCAGGCGTCCAGGAGGTATCTGCGCTTCAGCCTGGGAGTCAGTCATTACCAATTTTCCGCTCTGCCCTTTGGTCTCACCACAGCCCCCAGGGTGTTCACCAAGTGTTTGGCAGTAGTGACGGCTCACCTGAGAAGTCTTGGATTCCAAGTGTTTCCCTATCTGGACGACTGGCTCCTGACTGCCACCACCAAGCATCTACTAATGGACAACCTCAAAGCCACCATCTCCCTGGGTATTACCCTGGGGATTACATTCAATTGGTCAAAGTCTGTCTTGCTGCCCTCTCAACGCTTAAGGTTCATAGGAGCAGAGATAGACTCAAGATTAATGCGCGTCTTTCTTCCTGCCGAAAGGATCCAAACTTTACAGGGCCAAGTTCAAGCTCTGATCTCGAGATCCAAAGCCCCAGCCAGGATGGTTCTACAAGTTTTAGGCTCAATGTCTGCCGCGGTTCTTTTAGTTCCTCTGGCAAGATTGCACATGAGGATTCTTCAGTGGCTATTGTCAACTCAATGGTCCTTTCAGGATCTTCCCCTCAATCATCACATCATGATTACGGAAACATGCAAGCGGGACCTTCGCTGGTGGCTTCAGACATCCAATCTGAATCAAGGAAGCCCCTTTGTTATTCCCTCTCCACTGGTTACCCTGACGACAGATGCCTCCCAGATAGGGTGGGGGGGGCATTGTCTGGGCAGGCTAGTTCAGGGCTCCTGGCTTCCAGAGGAAGCTCTTCTCCACATCAATGTGTTGGAGATGAGGGCTGTACTTCTTTCCCTACAGGCCTTACACAAGTTTCTTCCTCAGGGCATCATCGCCATCCACACAGACAACATGTCGGTGGTCTGGTATCTGAACAAACAAGGAGGGACCAGATCCTACCCCTTTGCAGAGAGGCCATGAGAGTGTGGGAATGGGCTGTAGCTACCAACCGCTTTTGGTAGCGACCCACATTCCGGGAAGATCAAATATTTTGGCAGACAAATTGAGCAGGACAATTCTCTCTCCTCACGAGTGGTCTCTAAACCAAACAGTAGCAGCTCAGGTTTTCAGGAGATGGGGGACGCCGTGCTGCGACCTATTTGCAACACCACTAAACACGAAGTGCAAAAGGTTCTTCTCCTTGACTCCACATCAAGGGGAAGCAGCTATGGATGCTCTAGCACAACCTTGGCCAACAGGGCTACTTTATGCCTTTCCTCCGATTCCACTTCTCTCCAAAGTCATTCAAAAAGCTTCTCAATTGGGGTGCGCAATGATACTGATTGCCCCATACTGGCCTCGTCAGGTATGGTTTCCTTACCTGAAGAAGCATGCGGTGGACGATCCGTGGACTTTAGACCTAATTCCGGACCTGCTAACTCATCAGTCGGGACATCAGCATCAGTCCCTCCGATCTATGAAATTGACAGCTTGGCTCCTCCACTTCCGACTTTAGTCAGAAGTCACACACTAGACCCGGAAGTTGTTCACATTTTATCTTCTGCCCACAAACCCACCACTAACAAATTGTACCTCAGTAAGTGGAAGAGGTTTGCTATCTGGGCTCAACTCAAGGGCTTAGACCCTATCACTGCTCCTATCCCAGAGGTTTTGAAATTCTTAACATCCCTGTTTAATCAAGGATCTTCTGTCTCTACTATTAAAGTCCAACTAGCGGCTATCTCTAAATTCCATGAATCCACGGATCCTCCATTGATGAGCAGCAGACTATGCAAAACTTTCATTAAAGGTGCGGGCCTGTTAAGACCCCCAATTTTTCATCCTGCGCCTCCGTGGGATCTTGATTTGGTGCTTCGCGCATTAACATCTTCCCCTTTCGAACCGGCTGCTACATGTGAGTTAAAATATCTGTCTTGGAAAACTGCCTTCTTAGTTGCAATTACTTCTGCAAGAAGAGTTTCAGAGCTTCAAGCCCTATCTATTAAGCCACCGTACTTGATTTTCCACAAGGATAGAGTATCACTTAGGCCTAATCCATCCTTTGTCCCAAAGGTCTGTTCTAGTTTCTGTCTCCAACAATCTCTAGAGCTACCAGTTTTCTTCCCAAAATTCTCCAATGAAGCGGAATACACTCTCCATAAATTGGATGTTCACAGGCAATTACGCTTCTATTTAGACAGGACTCAGCAACCGTAAGTCAGACCAGTTGTTTGTGTCCTTCTCAGATAATAAATTGGGTCAAACCATCACAAAAGCTACTATCTCCAAATGGATCAGAGATTGCATAACTCAGGCTTATTCTTCTTGAATAAGCAACTTACAACATCTATCAAAGCTCATTCTACCAGAGCTATGGCTACTTCTATAGCTTTTCATTCCAAGCTCGCTATATCGGAAATTTGTGCTGCGGCTACTTGGTCCAATCCGCACACTTTCATTTCCCACTACAAATTGGATGTGGCATCTAAAGGACGAGCATCATTTGGTTCCACGGTACTCAGGAGTGTTTTCCAGTGAGCCACCCAGGATTCTGGTGCTAGGACGCTGTCCCATCAGTCAGAATGTAGGCGAGATAGGATCACATAACATCTTTTAGTTATGTACTCACCATAACTTCAGATGTTTGGGATCCATCTCGCAGACATTCCTAATACCCACCCTCCTTCCCCCTGCCTTGGAGATCAGAAGAGATTGAACGGTTTTTGAGTTCTACTGTTTTATCTTGTTTCATCTGACGATGTTATATAAGCAGGGCGTGCATGTGTGCATGTATGCGGACAAACTAGATCTGGGGGACTGGTAGTGGTGCATCCTGGGATATAGTAAGCTCAGCCAATAAGAGACTTCGCTCTTTGGCATAAGCGTGCCGAGTCGGAGCCGAGGGATCGGCTCCGAACCCATCAGTCAGAATGTAGGCGAGATGGATCCCAAACATCTGAAGTTATGGTGAGTACATAACTAAAAGTTTTAGTGGCTTATCACATCAATGCATTGAATTGATTTGTACTTTGATAGAGTTGATTTTGAAATATAATGTTTTTGTTTTTTATGGCATTTTCCATTTGCAGCTGCAGGGTGTTGCCATGGGCACACCCTGCACAAATAGTTATACCAGTTTGGTTTTAGCCAACTAGGAATCGCAGGTTGTTTTTTCTGATCATGCATATAGGCAAAATCTTATTTACTATAGGCATTTTGTTGACTATATTTTTATTTTATGGGAGGGTACGAACTCTTTGTTGTCTGGTTTTGTTGATTATTTGGAACATAGTAGTTCCTGTTTCAGATTTACTATGCAATAGTCCAGGGAGAGAATTGATTGTTTTAGATACAACTATAGTCATCAACTCTGGTGGCAGTATTGACTCACGGCTACACAGAAAGGAATGTAGGAAAAATAACCTGTTGACTAGGAGTAGTATGCATCCTACTAGGATATTTGGTACCATCATGAAGGGACAGCTCCTGCATATGTCCAGATTGCATACATGTGACAGTAACTTCCTACAGGCTATGAGCCATTTAGCAGAAGAGTTGACAGGTAGGGGATATCATGAAGCTGATGTAGCTCTGAAACTAGAAGAGGTCCATGATCTTAGACAAACTGCAGGTAGACCTTTCCTATATATGAGATCGGCGTACCCTCATAATAATGTCAACAATAGACCTAGGTGTGGTTTTTCTCTGAAATATAGTAGTAATATTAACTCTATCTGAAGTTGTTAAACATAATTGGTCGATTCTACGCTCAGATGACACCATTCGGAGGATAGTTGGTGAGGTCCCTAGCTTTATTTTTAGGAACAATCTGACATTAAAAAGGGAGTTCTGTTATAGACCTTTTCAGAGATCTACTAAGGTTTCACCTAAATTTGATACTTTTCCCTGTAGATCGTGCAAGGCATGTGATTTTATGTCATGCAGTAATACTTTTGTTCACCCATCTATGTCTAGGCTGTATAAGTTTTAGGTGCATGCTGGCTGTATGTCTGTTAATTTAGTTTAGTTGGCAACCTGCACAAACTGTATTTTGTTGTATGTAGGTAAGACTAACCAGAGATTGAAAGACCGAGTGTTGCAGCACCTGGGTGACATTAGAGACAATGTGGGTCATTCTTTTAAGTTTACTGTTATTGGCATTGTTAGTGAGTCTGCTGGAGGGGGGGATATTGTCAGCAAAACAGAATTATTAGAAATGCAATGGATAGCAGCACTCCAGGCTCATAGATTACCTGGTTTAAGCTATACTATACCTTTATAACCTGCATTGAAATCTAGATAATTACATCGTTAATTGTTTGAATTTTGTGATTGGTTGACCTATTTTTAAATAGATTATGTATTTTGTCTGTTAGGATCTGATGAAGCGTGATGTGTAAAAGCGCTTATCCTTTTATAATTCTGTTTTATTAAATAGAGTTTTTTTACGGAGCCTCTTTGTTTTTATGCCATTTGCCCTTTTTGCTGCACTGTGTTTTATTTGCTGTTTATTCTTCATTATTTTGAACACAGTTTGTTTGTCGTTGGTTTTAGTATTTTTTTCTGAAATCAAGATAACAAATCGGTGCAAACAAGATTTAATTTGGTGGATGAAGCCAGAAGAGCACCTATGGAGTCACCCTTTCTCCCCCTCTCAGCCCAGAGCCATAGTCACCATGGATGCCTCCCTGATTGGGTGCGGGGGCATTTCCAGGGAAGGACAGTCCAAGGCACTTGGTCACCCCTGGAGGCCAACCGGCATATCAGTGTTCTAGAACTGAGGGCAGTGCTTCTAGCATTGCAAGCATTTCAACCTGTTCTCCTTTCAGGAACAATTGTCATCCAGTCTGACAACATGTCAGTAGTCTGATATATCAGCAAACAAGGGAGAACGAAGTCCTACCTGTTGTGTCAAGAGGCCATGAGTATTTGGCAATGGGCGATAACTCCAACCGCTTTCTGATAGCAATGCACATTCTCAGGGATTCCAACATAACTGCAGACAAATTAAGCAGATGCATTCTCCTGCCTCACGAGTGGTCACTCAGTCCTGTCGTAGTGGCGAAGATCTTCAGTCGCTGGGGCCAGCCCTGCTTCAATCTGTTTGCGTCCCCCGCAAATCACAAGTGCAACAGCTACTTTGCCCTAATTCCCCCATGGGGAGAGTCCTCGAGGGACACTTTTGTGCACGATTGGCCCACGGGACTTCTTTATGCTTACCCTCCCCTTCCTCTGATCCCACAATTATTAAAGAAGGCTCTTCAGTTGAAAAGCAGAGTAATCCTCATTGCACCCTACTGGCCCCACAGGGGTTGATACACCCATACATATCGAACCTCAAGCTGACATCTTGTTTTCTCCACTTCCAGTAATTGCCAGTCAAAGCAATATATCCTCCCCTGTCTACCACATTCTTCTGGCTTCCCATAAACCATCCACCAGGAAACTTTATCTAAGCAAGTGGAAAGAATTCATAATCTGGTCTTGTAAAGAGGGAGTAAACCCTTTTTCAACTCCGCTTTCTGTAGTCTAGATTACTTATCTAATGTCCTTCATTCAGGAGCTGCAGCTTCAACTTTTCAAATACACTTAGTGGCAGTCTCTAATTTCCATAATGGTTTCAAGGACTTTGTCTTGATCTCACACCGCCTCCATAAAACCTTTTTGAAAGGTGTTACACACATTAGGCCCCCCTTCAAACAGCTGATCAAGCCCTTGAGTTTGACATTAGTTCTACAATCATTGACTCATCCCCCCTTTGAATCTGCTGCCAATTGTGATCTGAAATTCTAACCTGGAAAACGTTGTTCTTCATGGCCATTACCTCAGCAAGACAAGTTTCTGACTTGCAAGATTTGTGCATAAAATGTCCGTACATAGTAAAGACAGAGTATCACTCTGGACTAACCTCTCTTTTTTACCCAAAATTATTTCAGACTTGACTATTAATCAAACAATTAATCTACCAGTTTTCTTTCCAAATGTTTCTAACAAAGAGAATATTCACTACATTTGCTTGATGTGCATAGACAATTGTATTTTTATCTTGACAGAACTAAGTCATTACAAAAATCTTCTGACCAGTTATTTGTGTCATTCTCAGGACCAAGATTGAGGAGACCTGTTTCCAAAGTTATTTTGTATAAATGGTTGAGATATTGCATTTGCTTCATTTATCAACAGAACAAGGCTTCCCTACCATCTAAAGTCAAAGTGCATTCAACCAGATCAGTAGCAACATCTCAACATCTGCTTTCTATGCAAGAGCTTCTATGGATGACATTTGTGTGGCAGCAGCATGGTCTACCCCTCATACCTTTATCACTCATTAGAAATTGGGATATGGTCTTCAGGGGGACAACTTCCTTTGGTTCAATGGTACTCAGGAATATTCTTCCATAGGGCCTCCCAGGAAACAAAGTAGCTAGGGACTCTGTCCCATCAGTAAGGAATGAATGAAGATTAACAACATCAGATAAAGAAGTTATGTTCTTACCATAATGTTCCATCTTTGTTGTTGATCTTCATTCATTCATTACAACCCACCATCCCCCTCCGAAAGACTCCTGGCGGTTTGTATACGGTCTTAGGCTATGATAGGAAAATTGCTCCAATAAAGCCTCCACTTTCTGTCTTTCTTCCTTATGGGCAAACTCTGTCTGAGGTAATGTAGAGAGAGGCACAATGGGTAAAAGCTTAGCTTGAGAGTTTTTTGGCTGGCACATGCTTGTTATAACTGCCGATTTGGTTCCAAGGGTGGAACTGACACCCATCAGTAATGAATGAACATCATGGTAAGAACATAACTTCTTTTTTTTGAAGGAATATAAATAAATGCCAGTATAATTCTCCTCACTTACTGTAGCCCCTTATCACCACAAATCTACCATTATTAACTCCCACCTTCTGTCACTGTTGGATTTCATCTAGCAAGAACTATAATTACTCCCCTTTTCCTTTGTCTCTGATATTCTGCTGAATATCCATCCTGAAATCCTTTATTTTTTCAAATTCACAAGCTCATTTATTTTCAAGTATGTTTCCTGCAACATTGCAATTTGCACTCTGTATTTCTTAATATAATTCAGTACTGTTTCCTTTTTGTCAGTACATGTAAAGCCATTTATTTTCTAAGATAATGTGGATAGTGTGGCCATGATAATAAAACGTTATTGCTCCCACCTGTTGTACATGACAGCTTTTCTGAATGTGATATATGCACAAATAAATATATGGCAGGCTGATCTTTTATGCACTTGTTTCTTGTCATTATTTGAACCTAAGTCCTAGTTTTCAGGACTTTTTGTTTTAATAAAAACCCTCAAACAAAAAAACTCACACATTTTCTGAATACCCCCATAACTGCTCAACGTAGAACAAACACAGAAAACTATGTACATCTTCAAAAAATTAAGTTTAACTATCCATATAGGAACAGTTGCCACAAACTGACAGCTGCATCCACAGACATTACATAATTACTTGTTACAGCCTGTGTTCCCTCTTACTGTGATTGGTGTCTGTTCTTTTCTTATGTCTGTTCCCCTCCCAGATGTGAAAAAATAATACATTTTATACTTTCAGAAAACATTAAATTGTAGCCTTAAGAAAAAGTGCACTGGCTATCTTTAAATGAAACTAAATTATACACTGTTTTATTAAATGAGTTGAAGGATTAATGCTTCTAGAGAACCTACTGTGTCATTCACTTCCAGTTATTTCAAACTTATTTTTTTTTATTGAACTGCTTGCCCTTGTACATTTAAATTTTGCATTTCCCTCAACAAAGAATGCTTGAAATTCTTTAACATGAATTGCTTGCACCTGCAGGCAGCTCATCTCAATGGAAGCATAGTCAGCAATGAGGAAAAAGACGGCTAACAACTCTGCAGATGCATGAAGGAATATTTGTCAATTTCACTCAGAACAAAACAGTACTAAAGCCAAATCTGAGGTACATTTGGCCTCCCAGGCCAAGGACAACCACAAGGCATTCTTTACCTATGTCCACAACCTCAAGGGTATGCAGATGTCATTGTTAATGGAGCCAACTATACTGAGCCAGAAGATATAACAAACCTACTGGCCGACAAATTCAGCTCTAACTCCCTCCCCCACCTCTCCGTTAGATTCCTCTCAGGAAGTACCATCAAATATAACTCTGTCTGCAATCACTAGGGAAAAGGTACACAATTCTGTCTCTAAGGTTAGTAACACTGCATCAATGGGCCCAAACAGTATCTCAGGCTTCATTTTCAATAGCATGAAACATGACTTTCTGTAAAAATTCAGGTAAGCATTTTGAAAACTTGTGTTCATCTAGGATCCCTGTACCATTGCCTGAGTATTTGCTGTTGAGATAAGGCTTTTTGTTTCTGAAAGCATGGTGATTTCTTTGAGTGACTGGTACATTTCTTCTGCGGTTGATTATTCCAGTACAGCAGCCCTAGTGATTTTTTTTCTGAAGAAATTACAGTAGATATTTTTGTAAAAGGCTAGAATAGAAAAATGCCTCTGTTTCATTTCATAGCAAAACTGGAATGCTGCAGACAGCAGTCACTTGACACCTTTATGACTGTTTCAGGTGCAAAAAAAAAGCCTCCCCTCCTTCTTATAATGCACACCTCCCCTTCTCTCAAAATCTCTTTTGCATTGTTTCTTCAAAAATTCAGAGGTGCTTCCTGGCTTGTTTGTTACACTTTTGATAGCTTTATTCTAAAGATTCTTCAAATACCTGAAATTTTGAGATTTCATTCATGTCAGTGCTTTTCAATGTGTTAACTTTGGTTGAGAAACTAGGCTATTTTTTTTTTTTTTTTTGCTCGTTCCTTTTTGCTTCCATCAGGCTGCCTTTTTGTTTGTGGCATTTTCTTAATAGGTTAGGGCAATAGTTATCTGTTGAGTTGTAGTATAATTTGCCTTGGTCTTTTGGATATTTATTTGTTTTTGCCATTAGTTTATACATGGATAATGGACAGGCCTCAAGATTTAGAAAGTGCACTGTGTACAATAAAAGTGTCTTTGAGTAGAACACACTGGGGCTAACTGTGACTTTTGTGAAAATTTGATTCCAGGACTTGCAAGAAAGGAAGAATAATATTTAATAAGTTGTTGCATGTTAATTCTGCTGCTATGTCTAAGGGCAAGAAAGAAAAAAGTTGACTGAAGGTTCTGATCCTGACGGGCACAGAAACGTTACCACCTGTTGCTAAGAACCCTGGTGTGGATGTTTCTCCTCCAGAATCTGCTGTTGAGAAAAATGCTAGTGTTAATCAGTCTTCTGCAGGTGTTTTTCAGCTAGAAGTGACTATGGTTGAGGACAAGCCTTACAGAAAAATAATATTTTTTTCCTCTAAAAAGGAACTTTGTATGTACTTGGAATCAAGACTGTCTTGAGCTATGTCCAAGACATCCCTCCAGATCCCCCCATAATCCCTCCCTTGATATAGACTAGGACAAGATTTCATTGTCTCTGATCAAGGCACAAATTTAGAAAAGGCAGCAATGAAAAGGTTTCCCGCTTTCTTCCTCTGTTGCTCCTTCCTCTAGCCCATTCTTGGCACTGTGTACATTAGAACTGACAAATTTGCTGCCAAATTTGGCATTGGCCCAGCAACTAAATTTATATTTGGTACCAGTGAGCCATTTACTGTCTTTGGCCTTGATAGTAATTTTCACTGCACTGATGGTCAGTAAGGAACAAGGATTTAATGCTTTTGCGTCTGACTGTCCTTGAACTCACTACCTTCAGAGCTATTGTCAGTATTGATCACTTAGGCATTCAAAGTTTTGGTTCTGAAGTTGACCTTAGTGCTGATTTCAGCTTTGGCACCACGATCTTACTGCCTGAGTATATCCCATTGGTACAAGTTTCATCAGTTCCAGGATCATCTCAATTTCTGTGGACGTTTGGCATCAGTGACTTAAAATTCATGAATGTTGGTACTTATATTAGGCACACCCCTGGACACTCCTCAAGCTGTTGCCTTGGCCTCAGAAGAACAGAGGAATGGAAAGCTGCCACAGGGATAGAACTGTGGTAATTGCTTCTAATTCCTTTTTGTTATACTTAGGGCAATATCTACTGAAATATTTCCATAAAGACAAAGTGCAAAAAAATCACCTAAACCCACTTATGAAGTCTTCCCACCCCAGATAGCAGTCTAGAAATTGAAGCTTGTCCATTGTCTTCCTTGATGTCCCTAAATTTGGAGAGTTTTAAGACATAATGAAGCATAGGGTATTATGATCAACCAACTCACTCTCTCCCAAAGAACAGATACTGTGAGAGGTTTTCCACTTTGCCCAACCTTATTTCAGTTGTTGCAACACTGAGTAAGAGTTGCCTCTTTGTGGTTTCCTTTGTTGACTGCTTGGTATTGTTGGTCATGCAGAGCGTTTGGCAAGAACCATATGTGGGAGCACCTATCCCTAGGAAACCAGACAAGATGCACCAGCCTTTCAAGGACCAGGTTTGTTGGAGTAAAGCTCCACTATCTGATTCTGTCATGTCTGCTGCCTTAAAGAAAAAAATCTCATAAGAGAGAATCCAGTGGTCCAGCCCCCGAGAAGGAGTGTGGGAAGATTGACCAGTTTGGTAAGTACTTATGTTTGTCAAGCACCTTCTCTGTATGAGCTGTCAATTACCTGATGCATGACTCATTTTCACAATGGCTTGGCAGAGGGCAAAATGTGTGTGTGTGTGTGTGTGTGTGTGTGTGTGTGTGTGTGTGTGTGTGTGTGTGTGTGTGTGTAAAATAAGCTGAAATGCATTATTGTGGCTATAGGTTCTTTCATTTCTTCAAAGTTACGACCTACCCAGAAGTATAATGTGCGTGTGCGTGTGTGTGTGTGTGTGTGTGTGTGTGTGTGTGTGTGTATATATATATATATATATATATATATATATATGTGTGTGTGTGTGTGCGTACGTATATTGTGTAGCATGCAATCTGTACGCGACTGCAAATGGCTGTTGATCTGGCTTATTAAGAAGAGTGTGTGTGTGTTGTGTGTGTGTGTGTGTGTGTGTGTGTGTGTGTGTGTGTGTGTGTGTGTGTGTGTGTGTGTGTGTGTGTGTGTGTGTGTGTGTGCAACAAATTAAATATGTTACTTTGTTGAAAATTTCATCTTATCATAGTTCAACACCTGAGGTGTACCCATTTAGAAAATGGCTGTTCAAGGGAAGTGGCGAAGCAGTCTATATGTGAAACTAGCTGATTGCTTATTTCAGTTGTTGGGACACTGAGTGAGAATAAAAACAAATGCTTACTGATATGGCTTATCTGGGGGCATTTTATGTGCTTTAGGGAAATAATTTGAAGTACTTTACTTTGGTTAGGATTTTTCGAGTTATTCACAGACAAAGATCAAAGGGGTACCCAGTCAGAAAGTATTTTTTGGGGGTGTGTGCATTGTGAAATGTGTGTGTGAATGCATATGGCCATCAGTCATGCTTCTCAGGGCAGTTTGTGTATATGTAGTTGTAGGTCTGTATGGGTTCATATGAAAGCAGCTACTGGAATACATTACTGTAGCCAGAATGTCTTTCACTTGGTTTGAATGATTTACTGGCCAGAGGCTATGGGGAGAGAGATGTACAGAAGCAAATACAAGAAGTAGTTAGTTTGTGACATACTAAGGCTAGACCTTATTATTCGGTTAGATGGTCTAAGGAAAAAGAGACCAGGGGTGATAAGTGTAGGTTAAAGGTGCCATTAAGCTTCTCTAGTGATGTTGGGTCTTAAATGAACATTATACGTAAATAATGGGAGATATTGACCACTGACAAGGTGGTCACAAAATGGATAGAGAATGAACCTAAATTTTTGCTCAGAAATCAAAAGTCTTTGAAGAAACACTTATGTGCACCCAGAGAAGAGGAAGACACCTATGGGTGGTATGGGGACTAAGCCTTGTGGCAAATGTTCATACTGTGGGTATATAGATATAAACAATGAATTTTTACATCCAGATCAGGACCGGCTACATACATTTAAAGTATAAGCTACATGTGATACACAGCATATAGTGTATCTTGCTCACTGTGTAGTATGCAAGAAATTTAATATTTGGAAAACAGACCGTAAACTCAAGGAGAGGGTCAGAGAACACATTTATCAGATAGGCAAACAAAGCAGAAGTAATGCCCTGGCCAAACATGTTGTGAATACTAACAACCAACATAAATTTAAGTTTATGGCCATTGCTAGGAGTTTTTTGAGTAAAGGGGGGGGGGTCATATGTAATAAAACAGAGGAACTGGAAGCTAGATGGATAGTTTTGTTCAGAGCTGACATGAGACATGGTCTCAATGAACAAATACCACTGAGACAAAAGATAAAGGCCAGACCTCTACGTAGGTAAAGTAGTTGTTTTTAAGAATATGTATTTTAACAATGTTTTTATAGTGCACAAAGTATACAAGAAATATTTTATGATTATATTTTTATGATTTTCTTTGAATATTTAGTTATTTTGTGGTTACCATATAACTTTAATATTTTGTAGTAATGGAGTGTATATAGACATGTGATGTATTGTTGTCATGTGATGCATTCAGCAATGTTTAAAAGTATGAGTAGTTTCAGTTTGTTTTTATGCACCTGAAGAAGCAGATGTGAATGTGCGTGTGCCTGATTAAAGCTTTATAACCTGGTGCCTATCTTGTGTCCTCCTGTTGTTTTTGGATAGATATGATAGATGTTAACCACCACTTTCTTCCAGCATGTTGGTACTTTTCCTTATTTTAAAATACTATTAAACAAAATCTTCTAGATCTTTTATCAGTTTTTCCCTCCTAGCTTCCAAACTTCCTCAGAAGTACCATCTATTCCTGGGGACTCTCCTGTAGCTTGGTTATATATCACTATTTATGTCTCATCCGCTCTTATCCTAACTGTTAATATTTTTGCCTCATCTGCCTCTAACCTTGGCATGTGTAATTCTTCTATAAATACTTTCATCTGTACCTTTTCGTTATTTCCATATTTTTCTGCTTTATACTGATTTTATAGAATTTCAGAAATGTTTCTAATACTTTTATAGAACCTCTTGTTACCTCAATTGATATAGGCTCCCTAAGCTTGGTGGTGGCCTTTTCTACTTTCTGCTACTTGAGTCATTGTGCTTTTGTGCTCTAGAGTTATTATCAAAAACAGTTGCTTAACAGCAGTCTTCCTAAATTCATGCAAGTTATTGAGGAACTCAGTTATTTTCTTTTTAGCATTCTGCAGTTGGTCCGTTTCTTGTTCTGTGAGATTCCCCCTATTCTGCAATACGTTAACATTTGTCAGTCCCTGTAAATAATTCTCGATACTTCTTAAACATATATCCCTTTTTTATTTTTACCCTATTTGTAACCTGCACTTTAATTGTATTGTACCCCCTTGCTGATGTTTCAGAGGAAATTTCTATATTCTCTAACAGCTCCTGAATAATTTCCACTACCCGTTCCTTAAATTCCAGTCTTTTCAACAGATAGGTGGGAAAGTGCCAGTGTCTCATTTTTTATTTCATTACATTGTGTTTTTATTTTAGTTTTTATTTTAGTTATTAGTGGCACATGATTTGAAATAGTTATTGGGCACATATCAGTGCCTTAAATTAAATGGACATGTTCCTGTGAAATGCAAATTCTGTCTGGCCTAGCCCAGTTTTTGCATCTTAGGGCATAATGTGTAAATTCACTCCAAACTCCTAGTAGTAAATTCATGACTTCCATGCCAAATATTTTCATAAATTTTTTCAAAAGTCTACCCTCCTTTGTTATACTTTCCTTTCCGGGCCCCCAAACACATCTTCACTGTTGCAAATCAAATTCCTGTCCCTACTTATAAGTTATATTCCTTGCTGAAAGCTGATTATTCCTCCCAGAATTTTCTTAAGCTGCATTCTAGACGTTTTAAGTAGAATATAAATACATGCCAGTGTAATCCTCCTCCCTTGCCAGTAGTTTCTTACAACCACAAATCTACCCTTATCTTTTTTTTCCTCTTCTATCAATATTGGAGCTTCTCTTGTAATTAATATAAGCACTTCTCTTTTCCTTTGTCCTTGGTTTTCCACTGAATAATCATTATGAAAACCTTTCCTTATCAAATTCAAATGTTGAGTTCTTTCCAAGTGTGTCATCTGGAGTATAGCTATTTGCACTCTACATTTTTTTATATAGTCAGTATGCTTTCGTTTTTGTATTTATCTGTGAGACCATTGACATTTAAAGACATTACAGAAAGCATCATTTTATTAAAAAGATATTACTCCCTCCTTTTATGTACAACAGTTTTTTTGTTAAATGTCTAGTTTCAGTTTTTGTGTTGCATACGTACAATGTTTGGCAGGTTGAACTTTCATACAGTTGTTTCTTGTAATATCCATTTGAGCCTATTTCACACCTTACAAACCTTTTTGTTTTATTGAAAGCCTTCAAACAAAAACAAACACACTCCAATACCCCCTAAAACCTGTTAACATAATACTAACACACAAAACTATTTACATCTTCAAATATTGAAGTTTTACCCTCCTAATAGGAACAAATGTCCCAAACTGAGAGCCACACTCGCAGACTTGAGTTAACTTAAAAGAAAGGTTATCTATGCTAAGACGTATGGTGCAGCCTGTGCATCTACTAAGTGCTGTCTGTTTTTTTTTTCTTATCTATATAGCTCTGCCAGCATGGAAAATACCTGAAAGCTTTCAGAGAACATTATTTCCTTGCCTATTTCTCTTTATCGGTTGTCTCCATTGAGACCTGGACCAGCTACAGGATTGATACTAAGTATACATTTATTTGCTAGAAAAAAGCCTTATAATATTCAATATTCTTTTTCATTTACTTGCTTTCTCTTAAAACCTGTTATTAGATTAAGTTAAGGGCCTTAATCTATTTATTCCCCCATGCAAGAATGAGAAAAAGCACATTATTTTTTTCTTTTGTCATGCTCTTTTAACCAGAATTTTACATTGCAGTGCCTACATTTCTTAAAACTCAACAAGGAGAAAGAGAAAAAAAGAAAAAAAAAACAGAAACATCTGTTTACAATAGTATCACCATTACACGTAAAAACAACAAGAAAACTTTACTTTATAGCAGGCAAAGAAAATCATACACTATAAAAATAGTATTATTAAGAAAAAAATTGTTTTATTTACAGTTAACTTTTATTTTTTATTTATTTTACATTTGTTGACTGGAAGTGTCCAACTGAGCAAAAAGCCCTTTTTCAGCATTTGCCCAGGGGGAAAAGCTCCAATACATATAGGACAGTTGCAATAGCAATTAGACATTTAGTATTAGAGAAACAGAATAACACATGAATTATTTAGGTAGATACAATCAGCATTACAATAATCAATAAGATACCATTATATCTATTTTTCACTAGGTCATATAAATATGGGGAGATTCCTCACAATTGGATACATGCACTTATTAAACCTGTCTTTAAGGGAAAGGGGAGTAGGACAAACCCAGAATCATATAGACCCTTAAGTCTACGTTCATGTTGTGGAAAAATAAAGGAGAAGGTAATACTGGATAAGTTATTATCAGAACTGGATAGGTTGGGACTTGAAACTATATATCAGCATGCATATGTTGAAAATAGATCTATTACCACCTGTAACATGATGTTCTATAACAGTATAATGACAGCTATGAATGAAAAATTGTGCTGTGATGTGATTTGTATAGATTTAACTTCAGCATTGTGGCTATAGGTTCTTTCATTTCTTCAAAGTCACGACCTACCCAGAAGTATAATGTGTGTGTGTGTGTGTGTGTGTGTACGTATATTGTGTAGCATGCAATCTGTACGCGACTGCAAATGGCTGTTGATCTGGCTTATTAAGAAGAGTGTGTGTGTGTTGTGTGTGTGTGTGTGTGTGTGTGTGTGTGTGTGTGTGTGTGTGTGTGTGTGTGTGTGTGTGTGTGTGTGTAACAAATTAAATATGTTACTTTGTTGAAAATTTCATCTTATCATTGTTCAACACCTGAGGTGTACCCATTTAGAAAGTGGCTGTTCAAGGGAAGTGGCGAAGCAGTCTATATGTGAAACTAGCTGATTGCTTATTTCAGTTGTTGGGACACTGAGTGAGAATAAAAACAAATGCTTACTGATATGGCTTATCTGGAGGCGTTTTATGTGCTTTAGGGAAATAATTTGAAGTACTTTACTTTGGCTAGGAATTTTCAAGTTATTCACAGGCAAAGATCAAAGGGGTACCCAGTCAGAAAGTATTTTTTTGGGGTTGTGTGCATTGTGAAATGTGTGTGAATGCATATGACCATCAGTCATGCTTCTCAGGGCAGTTTGTGTATGTGTACTTGTAGGTCTGTATGGGTTCATATGAAAGCAGCTACTGGAATACATTACTGTAGCCAGAATGTCTTTCACTTGGTTTGAATGATTTACTGGCCAGAGGCTATGGGGAGAGAGATGTACAGAAGCAAATACAAGAAGTAGTTAGTTTGTGACATACTAAGGCTAGACCTTGTTATTCGGTTAGATGGTCTAAGGAAAAAGAGACCAGGGGTGATACGTGTAGGTTAAAGGTGCCATTAAGCTTCTCTAGTGATGTTGGGTCTTATATGAACATTATACGTAAATAATGGGAGATATTGACCACTGACAAGGTGGTCACAAAATGGATAGAGAATGAACCTAATTTTTTGTTCAGAAATCAAAAGTCTTTGAAGAAGCACTTATGTGCACCCAGAGAAGAGGAAAACACCTATGGGTGGTATGGGGACTAAGCCTTGTGGCAAATGTTCATACTGTGGGTATATAGATATAAACAATTAATTTTTACATCCAGATCAGGACCGGCTACATACATTTATAGTATAGGCTACATGTGATACACAGCATATAGTGTATCTTGCTCACTGTGTAGTATGCAAGAAATTTAATATTTGGAAAACTGACCGTAAACTCAAGGAGAGGGTCAGAGAACACATTTATCAGATAGGCAAACAAAGCAGAAGTAATGCCCTGGCCAAACATGTTGTGAATACTAACAACCAACATAAATTTAAGTTTATGGCCATTGCTAGGAGTTTTTTTGAGTAAAGGGGGGGGGGGGAGTCATATGTAATAAAACAGAGGAACTGGAAGCTAGATGGATAGTTTTGTTCAGAGCTGACATGAGACATGGTCTCAATGAACAAATACCACTGAGACAAAAGATAAAGGCCAGACCTCTACGTAGGTAAAGTAGTTGTTTTTAAGAATATGTATTTTAACAATGTTTTTATAGTGCACAAAGTATACAAGAAATATTTTATGATTATATTTTTATGATTTTCTTTGAATATTTAGTTATCTTGTGGTTACCATATAACTTTAATATTTTGTAGTAATGGAGTGTATATAGACATGTGATGCATTCAGCAATGTTTAAAAGTATAAGTAGTTTCATTTTGTTTTTATGCACCTGAAGAAGCAGATGTGAATGTGCGTGTGCCTGATTAAAGCTTTATAACCTGGTGCCTATCTTGTGTCCTCCTGTTGTTTTTGGATAGATATGATAGATGTTAACCACCACTTTCTTCCAGCATGTTGGTACTTTTCCTTATTTTAAAATACTATTAAACAAAATCTTCTAGATCTTTATCAGTTTTTCCCTCCTAGCTTCCAAACTTCCTCAGAAGTACTATCTATTCCTGGGGACTCTCCTGTAGCTTGGTTATGCATCACTATTTATGTCTCATCCGCTCTTATCCTAACTGTTAATATTTTTGCCTCATCTGCCTCTAACCTTGGCATGTGTAATTCTTCTATAAATACTTTCATCTGTACCTTTTCGTTATTTCCATATTTTTCTGCTTTATACTGATTTTATAGAATTTCAGACATGTTTCTAATACTTTTATAGAACCTCTTGTTACCTGAATTGTTATAGGCTCCCTAAGCTTGGTGGTGGCCTTTTCTACATTCTGCTACTTGAGTCATTGTGCTTTTGTGCTCTAGAGTTATTATCAAAAACAGTTGCTTAACAGCAGTCTTTCTAAATTCATGCAAGTTATTGAGGAACTCACTTATTTTCTTTTTAGCATTCTGCAGTTGGTCCGTTTCTTGTTCTGTGAGATTCCCCCTATTCTGCAATACGTTAACATTTGTCAGTCCCTATAAATAATTCTTGATACTTCTTAAACATATATCCCTATTTTTATTTTTACCCTATTTGTAAACTGCACTTTAATTGTATTGTACCCCCTTGCTATTGTTTCAGAGGTTATTTCTATATTCTCTAACAGCTCCTGAATAATTTCCACTACCCATTCCTTAAATTCCAGTCTTTTCAACAGATAGGTGGGAAAGTGCTAGTGTCTAATTTTTTATTTCATTAACTTGTGTTTTTATTTTAGTTTTTATTTTAGTTATTAGTGGCACATGATTTGAAATAGTTATTGGGCACATATCAATGCCTTCAATTAAATGGACATGTTCCTGTGAAATGCAAATTCTGTCTGGCCTAGCCCAGTTTTTGCATCTTAGGGCATAATGTGTAAATTCACTCCAAACTCCTAGTAGTAAATTCATGACTTCCATGCCAAATATTTTCATAAATTTCTTCAAAAGTCTACCCTCCTTTGTTATACTTTCCTTTCTGGACCCCCAAACACATCTTCACTGTTGCAAATCAAATTCCTGTCCCTACCTATAAGTTATATTCCTTTCAGAAAGCTGATTATTCCTCCCAGAATTTTCTTAAGCTGCATTCTAGACGTTTTAAGTAGAATATAAATACATGCCAGTGTAATCCTCCTCCCTTGCCAGTAGTTTCTTACCACTACAAATCTACCCTTATCTTTTTTATTCCTCTTCTATCAATATTGGAGCTTCTCTTGTAATTAATATAAGCACTTCTCTTTTCCTTTGTCCTTGGTTTTCCACTGAATAATCATTATGAAAACCTTTCCTTATCAAATTCACATGTTGAGTTCTTTCCAAGTGTGTCATCTGGAGTATAGCTATTTGCACTCTACATTTTTTATATAGTCAGTACGCTTTCGTTTTTGTAATTATCTGTGAGACCATTGACATTTAAAGACATTACAGAAAGCATCATTGTATTAAAAAGATATTACTCCCACCTTTTATGTATAACAGTTTTTTTGTTAAATGTCTAGTTTCAGCTTTTGTGTTACATACGTACAATGTTTGGCAGGTTGAACTTTTATACAGTTGTTTCTTGTAATATCCATTTGAGCCTATTTCACACCTTACAAACCTTTTTGTTTTATTGAAAGCCTTCAAACAAAAACAAACACACCCCAATACCCCCTAAAACCTGTTAACTTAATACTAACACACAAAACTATTTACATCTTCAAATATTGAAGTTTTACCCTCCTAATAGGAACAAATGTCCCAAACTGAGAGCCACACTCGCAGACTTGAGTTAACTTAAAAGAAAGGTTATCTATGCTAAGACGTATGGTGCAGCCTGTGCATCTACTAAGTGCTGTCTGTTTTTTTTTTTCTTATCTATATAGCTCTGCCAGCATGGAAAATACCTGAATGCTTTCAGAGAACATTATTTCCTTGCCTATTTCTCTTTATCGGTTGTCTCCATTGAGACCTGGACCAGCTACACGATTGATACTAAGTATACATTTATTTGCTAGAAAAAAGCCTTATAATATTCAATATTCTTTTTCATTTACTTGCTTTCTCTTAAAACCTGTTATTAGATTAAGTTAAGGGCCTTAATCTTTTTATTCCCCCATGCAAGAATGAGAAAAAGCACATTATTTTTTTCTTTTGTCATGCTCTTTTAACCAGAATTTTACATTGCAGTGCCTACATTTCTTAAAACTCAACAAGGAGAAAGAGGAAAAAAGAAAAAAAAAACAGAAACATCTGTTTACAATAGTATCACCATTACACGTAAAAACAACAAGAAAACTTTACTTTATAGCAGGCAAAGAAAATCATGCACTATAAAATAGTACTATTAAGAAAAAAATTGTTTTACTTACTGTTAACTTTTATTTTTTATTTATTTTACATTTGTTGACTGGAAGTGTCCAACTGAGCAAAAAGCCCTTTTTCAGCATTTGCCCAGGGAGAAAAGCTCCAATACATATAGGACAGTTGCAATAGCAATTAGACATTTAGTATTAGAGAAACAGAATAACACATGAATTATTTAGGTAGATACAATCAGCATTACAGTAATCAATAAGATACCATTATATCTATTTTTCACTAGGTCATATAAATATGGGGAGATTCCTCACAGTTGGAGACATGCACTTATTAAACCTGTCTTTAAGGGAAAGGGGAGTAGGACAAACCCAGAATCATATAGACCCTTAAGTCTACGTTCATGTTGTGGAAAAATAAAGGAGAAGGTAATACTGGATAAGTTATTATCAGAACTGGATAGGTTGGGACTTGAAACCATATATCAGCATGCATATGTTGAAAATAGATCTATTACCACCTGTAACATGATGTTCTATAACAGTATAATGACAGCTATGAATGAAAAATTGTGCTGTGATGTGATTTATATAGATTTAACTTCAGCATTTGACAGGGTTATACAGAAAACACTGATCAATAAATCAGTACAACTAGGTATTGATATACTGTTGATAAGATGGATAGCTGCATGGCTTATAAATAGGACATGGCAAGTATCACATACCAGCTGGACAGGTGAAATCCTTGGTTACAGTCAAGGTGTTCCACAGGGCAATGTCCTAGGCCCTTACTTGTTTAGATTGTATCTTTCAGACCTTACTTTTTCATCTGAGGTGTTCTACACTCTATATGCTGACGACCTGAGATTGGGTAAACTGATTACAAGGTTTACAGATAAGGCATGTCTGCAAATTAATTTGACTAAATTGACCATTTGGGCACAGGAGAATTATATGTTGATCAATACATCAAAAACGAAGTATATGAGATTTGGGAGACATAAACTGAAAGGTGAATATTTAATACAGCACACCGTGATTGAAACTGTAGACTCATTTAAGGACCTGGGTATATGGGTAGATTCACCTATGAGTATTTCTAATCATATCAACCAATTGGCTAATAATAGTTATAGAACTATAGGTTGCATAAAAAGATTTATAAAGTCTAGGAAATCAAACATAATGAAGTCATTGTTTGTTAGTTACATTAGACCCAAACTCGAGTATGGAATAACAATATGGAAACCCTATAGGAGAACAAGCATGAATAAACTGGAAAGAGAACAGCAAAAATATAGCAAGGGCATCCATGGATGTAAAAAAATGTAAGTTATTATGACACTCGTACAGTGTCTCTTACAGATATTTAACTCATTCCCTCCAATAGAGCTCTATTGAGTGTGTACCTTTAACTCCCAGTGGGTGTGGCTTCAGCCTTTAAAAAAATCAAGTTATCACCTTGCAGTTCTAACAAATACTAACTGACAGAGGTCCTATAGCAGTACAATTGTGTTTGCCACCATGTATGCTTCAAGATAAAATATTCTGATACCTTGTATGTAGCATGGTTTTGGAATTATTAATGCAAATATGAACAGGCAATATTTGATGCCTAGAGGCGCAGTAGGATGTAACTGCAGAAACGCCCGGAGATGTCACTCAGCTGTAATGAGTTAAGAGGCAAGCTTATTCAGGTATATAGGGAATTTAGGGACAACTACCTCTGGGAATGTTTGGGGTTATCGAAAAGTACTAGAGAATCATCAGATAACCTGTGTAGAAGATTCTATAGGAATGAGAAGTGTACTAATTGGTTCTCTGACAGAGTAGCTGATGCTTGGAACAGACTACCAAATTACACTAAATCAAGTACTAGTTTAGATATTTTTAAGAATGGCCTGAACATTTATTAAGGGAACAAGTGTTTTGGTATATTGGCAAGCTAGAAGGGCATTAATGCCCGTGCTTGAAACATTTTTATGTATGTATAATCAAGTTATACAATAATTAAGCAAGCAGGATGACAACAATTTAAGCTAGGGATGTAAGAAGTAGTGGTTTGACAGGAATATACTAATAGGAAGTTCTAAAGGGAGCATATAGTTTAGGTTTTGATGTTTGTCTGATAGTATAGGAAGTGGGTTGAGTCAGGATCTATATTAGTTACTCTGAAACTAAGTGGAAGGATTTTGGTCAGGGAGGGTGTGAGCAGTGACAGGTCCAGTGTTTTTTCAAGTAGTCTTTGGTAGCTAGTTTAAATTGTTTGGGGTTTATCAGGTTTCGTATTTCTAGAGGGAGTTTGTTCCATGCAATAGAGGGGTGGTAGCTATATAAGTTGTTGCCGGTTTTAGTTTTTGGTTTGTGAACCTTTAGCAAGTCTTGGGTTGCACTTCTGAGTTGTCTGGTAGGGGAGTAATGGGAGATGAGAGATGACAGAGCTGGGCAGTAAGATGGTTGATATAGGATGGAGTGTATCATTTGGAGCTGAGATTGGAGTTGCAGGTGAGGTAGTTCAAGTGAGTTTAGGAATCTGAGGGAGAGACAATGATGAGATTTATATGAGTGTTAGGCTGTAGATCTGGCTATCTTGTGATAGGCTGTTACTAGTTTGGTAAGTAGAGATGAGTTTACACTAGTAAGTATTTGGGAGCAGTAAGACAAGGAAGAAGATATGCATGGGTAACAATATGCCTGGCTTCAGTGGTGATGAATCTGCCCTCCTCTTCCCCTCCCCTAAGTATCTTTTTGAATATTAATGACATGAAGTAGAGCATATACTTTAGAGGGCCCCACAAGTCCAACAAAGTTCAGTATTTCCAGATTTTCTTGTTCTGTCATTTCACACATATAATTATTGCTTT
This sequence comes from Protopterus annectens, assembly GCF_019279795.1. Classification (NCBI taxonomy): domain Eukaryota; kingdom Metazoa; phylum Chordata; order Ceratodontiformes; family Protopteridae; genus Protopterus; species Protopterus annectens. The sequence goes on along the minus strand of NC_056725.1, from coordinate 1,952,263,005 downwards.
TTAATCCCACATTTGTCAATTTCCAAGTTACTGGTTTTATTCCTGTTCATCTCCATCTCCCATATCCTGTCTCTTCTTCATTTCTATTGTTTTTTCTATTCTTCTAGACAACTCTCATGCTCCCTACCTTCTCTCCAGCATTTACTATTGAAATATTGGAAAAACATTCACTTGTACAGTCTCTCTGTGGTCTTTATTACCAGAAGAACAAGAAGTAGAATCTCCTTTTGTTTCACAGCTCACTTTTTGTAGGACAAACTTTTGTATTTCCTCTGTACTTAATCAAAAATGATTTTGTCCCTCCAGGGAAGAATATTGTGAAGATAGCTGGCTATATCAGTTTGAATCTCACACCTGCTTCTCAACATTCCCTGGATAGTGGAGAAATTTTACTCCTTGTCTGTCTGGTGTACAATGAGTAATCATTCTCCACAAACACTCTGCTGTATCCCACATTTAGTACTTTGTCCTTCTGTCACAGTTTTGTCAGAATCAACTCCTCCTGCTGGTAGGATTGCATCTTTACTATTAAAGGTCTAAGTTGCTTTCTCATAGCCAGGTTTGGAGCATAAACACAATGTTCTCTTTCATTTAACAACTCCTGCTGTATACCAGTCCAGTTACTCATTTCTGCTTTTATAAAATTAGTAGAGTATGTTCCTTCCAGCTTCTCTGGTGCAGCTGAAAATCTCAGGGTTTCCCTGTGTACTCTGTTCTCTAATTCTGTTATTTTTTAAAACATCTCTTATTGTGCAGTCTCAAATTCAGCCGCCCTTTTCTTCATTTCAACCTTTGATTTTTGCAGTTTTATCACGTCATCTGAATTTCTGTTTAGAGCATCTTCCATTTCTCCAGCCTTTTGTTGTTTGAGTTAATATACTCCATCAGTGCTTCATTTATTTTAACTAGGTCTGTGTGCAGTTGTCTTATGCTTTCCTCTAGGTTACTGGAAGTCATGTCTTGAGCTTGCACTACTTTTTTGCTGAACAGCTGCAGTACCTTTCCCACTCGTTGTTTTTTCCTCACCTTTTCCAGCTGATTTTCCTAAAGCTCCTCTGTGTTTTTTTTCCCCTGGCATCCAGGTAATGCACTTAGTAGCTAGTATGACAAAAGGAGGTACTGTTAGCACAGCTAGCTGAAACTTTGTAAATAGTTATATGTCATTTGTGAATATAAAATTGATTTATACAAGATGCTTGTGTTACAAATGTATTAGAACTGTGGGTCATACAAGATACTGGTATTGCAAATGTATTAACAACTGTATGCCATGTATATATCAAACTGATTTGTACAGACAATTGTGTTAAAAAGGCATTTTGTAAAGTGCTTGGGTTTGAAATGTATGCACAGTATGCCTTACTGGAGAGAGCAGAAATGTACATGCACTATTGTAACTGTTTAAATGTAAGTGTTTTAACAGGGGAAACTGGAGGGTTAACCTCTGGCCAGCAAACTTTAGAAAAATATCTGAAATGAAATCACTTTATAGGCTAGGCCATAAAGATGCTATCTCACAGGTTTCAATGCAGCCAGGGACACACTGTTTGTACTAAGAAACGTTCTGTATTGTCTTTGGGGTGAAGCAATTACTAGTCTGGAAGCATAGAGGTATGCAATTGTTTTATGACTTCCAGCACCTGCCAAAGATCTGAGTAAAAGCCCTTGTTTGTATATTTTTATGTGAAGGTGCTAAATACTGCCATCTGACAGAAATGGGGATTTGCATGAGAACTAGAAGTCAGATGACCATAAATGATGTAATTCTGCAAGCTATCCCAGCAGTAATATTATTTTGATAAGTCTCTTAGTGAGACAGAGCATTCTGTATTTGGTCTTGGTCCTGACAACAAGAAGAAGAACCATTCACCACATCATCTGCCTTGCTCTACGTAAGTTGTTAGGGTATAGTTAAATTCAGTCAGGAATATAGTGAAGTGTAGTTTAGATATTGTTTTTCTTTATTTGTGTGACCCTGTACCGCAATGTTATTTGAAATATTTCCTGTGGTTTTGAACTCTGATGTCACTGTAAATAAATACTTAGCATTGTCTTGTTCTTTTATTATTTAATATATTTAAACCTTTCATTCTGGCTGATCTTTGTAGAGTTATTTATGTTTTGAGAGTGCTTGCATATTTATCTGGTAGCATTGCGTGGGACACTCATAATAGCCTTACTGTTGTTCAAACTACAATTTGTGTTAATATTAGCTTCACTCGGTATATTGGGTACTCTTAGACGAGCCTTAAGGTAGCTGGCAGGAGTATCTGGTAGCAGTCATAACTACCTTACAGTGTGGACAGAAGGGGGCATAGCTAGTAAACCTGTGCCCAGCCTTTCCCAGGTGTCTGTGTGTAAAAATCAAGTCTCAAAGAGAGTGTGTGTCAGCTACTTGGGCAGGGACACAAAGCACTGGTTGGACAGAGAGGGTGCTGGAGGCTTTGGCTTGGACAATCAGTTGAGATCTCATCTCTGTAGCTGTGCCAGTGAGGAGTCTTACTGGGGATCTGGAGAGCTAGAATTAAGCTGTTACTCAATGTGCAGCCTTTTTGGAAGAGTCCTGTAAATAAATGTTTTTAAGTTTGAAGCTGTTAGGAGCATATTTTTGTGGAGAGAGAAAAAGAATAGGTAGGGAGAAGGGAGAGAATTAAGGACACAAAAGTGGAACATGGAAAATTTAATACCGTTAACCCTGAGGTTCCATGATAATAACAGGAAACAATTGATGTTCTTCATCTCACATTGCTGCAGTCCTTACACTTGGGTAGTCCGCTGTCCTCGGTCGGCCCGAATATCAAAGTATAAGGCTGACGTCGGTCAAGGCGCATTTGACTGACATCAGGACATCAGGGTACAAATGCGCATGACCGACGTCATATCCTCAGTCTTTTTTGCCGCATGGTCCGATGCAGAAGCAGCATTGCAAGTGCCGGTTGGCGTTCTGAGATTTTTCGATTTCGAAGTTTCAGACAGAGTTCAAAGTTGGCTAAGTACCCGTTGGGGAATATTTTAGTTTTTTCTTGCCTCAGTGATTTACCGGATGTCAGAAAAAGTCAATAATTGCATTTCTTGTGGGAAACAGATACCGCATAGAGATTATCATACTTTGTGTATTCCTTGCTTAGGGCCTGAGCACGACGTTGTTGGCTGTCGCTCTTGTGCTAGATTTAATAAACGCACTATAAAGAGGAGGTTGGATTGTGCAAGGTTAGTCTTTGGGAAGCGGTGCAATTATAAAATGCCGTTGGATGCTCCGACGCCCGCTTCGAAGAAGCGCAAGGACAAAGCAGTTAAGCCTAGGCTGGAAGAACCGTCTGTACCGGACGCCGGTTCTTTAGAGGTGTCGGTGGAGCCGGTGGCTCCACCGGAGGTTTCTTTGTGTTCCCAGGGTGAGACTTTAGTATTGCAAGATGTGGCCTCTCAGGAGGCAAGTCAAGCTGAGGGGGCTTCTCAGGTTACTATACTCCCCTCCCTTCCTAGGGTGGCTAGGCCCTCTCCTTCTGTTTCTAAGGCTTCTCCCAGGGGCAGGCCAGGTTTAGCTTCAGTTGGTGTTACCCCTAGCTCTTCAGGTACTGTGCCCAAGAAGCATATGCTTAAAATGGCAGAAGATTTGATTACTTTGATTAGGGGTTCTATGCCCCCTCCTGATAAGAGGCCTAGGGTGGAGCCTGAGCTGGGGGTTTTGAGCAGGCTTCAGATGTGTCAGAGTCTTCGGCTGAAGACTTGCAGGAGTACTCTCCTTATTCTGATTCTGATGTGGATGATTCTACTCCTTCTGCTTCTCCTCCTGAGGATTTTTCCTTTTCAGAAACTCTTCATTCCATGAGGGAGCATTTTAAGTGGGAAGGTCAGGACTTCTCTGATTCCAGGAAAAGGCTTAGGGAATTTTTGTGTTTACCCCAGCATAGGCCTTTGGCTATACCTCCTGTTTTGGATGTAGTGGAAGATGTTTTTACAGAGGCTTCTCTTAATCCTGATTCTTTGCCTCCTGCTCCTGTTAAGCCGGATAGGTATTACAGGGTGCCTGAAGCTCATAAGTATCTTTTTAAGAGTCCTAGGGCAGACCCAGAAACTGTTAGCCAGGGGCCTAAAGGTGTCAAGGCTTCTGTTGTTAAGAATCCGGTTCCTGCAGACAAAGAGGCTAGGGCCTTGGATAGATGGGGAAAGAAAGTTTATACTTCTTCCACTCTTGCTATGAGGGCTTTGAATTGCCAGTTTCACATGTTGAAATACCAAAACTATCTCCTTTCACAATTGAAGGCTAAGGTTGATGCTCTGGCAGTAGGTATTGATTGTAAAGAGTTGCAAGATTTAGTGCATGTTTCTGAACAGGTGGGTAAGCATTCTTTGCAATGTGGTTTTGATGCTGTACAGGCCTCGTCTAGGGTGGCTGCCACTGGGTCAGTTCTTCGCAGGCACGCCTGGCTAAGGGATCAAAATTTGTCTGAACATGTTAAAACAAGGATTTTAGATGCTCCTTTACAATCTGACGTGTTGTTTGGTCCTCCTGTTGAGGCAGTTTTAAAGAAAATGGAAGACAAAGCTAAGTCTATGCAGACTGTTAAAGATTTTTTGCAGGTTCAGCCTCCAAAGTTTAGCAGAAATTGGCCTGCTAAAGGGTGGGCGTATCCTTCTTATGATTCCCAGTCTAGGGGTAGATCTAGGTGTGGTAGGGGCAGAGCTCAGGGCTCTTTCAGGCCTAGAACAGGGAGTTCTCCTGCACAGTCTTCAGGTGAGGGCAGGGGTCAGTCCTTTCGTAAACAGACCCAATGACCTACCTTTTCAGCTGCCAGAGCCTTCTCGTCTGGCAGCACCTTTGGGAGGAAGGTTGGCACTTTTCAAAGAAAATTGGAGTTTAATTACCCAAGACAAATGGGTATTGGATATCATACACCAAGGTTACAGGTTTTATTTCCATACCTTGCCTCCTTTCAGAGGCATGCCAGACGTTCCTCCTCAACAAAGAATAGAGGCTCACAAGCAAATTTCTCTGTTACTTCAACTAGGGGCCATACAGCCGGTCCCTATGCCAGAAGTGGGCCTAGGATTTTATTCTCGCCTGTTCCTAGTACCAAAGAAGGGGAACACGTGGAGACCAATTTTGGATCTATCTATCCTCAACACTTATCTGGACATTCCCAAGTTCAAAATGTTGACGTTACAACAGCTTTTGCCTCTGCTGGGCAAAGATCATTGGATGGTAACTTTGGATCTCAAGGAGGCTTACCTTCATGTTCCTATCAGACTAAGTTGCAGGAAGTATCTGCGTTTTCGAGCTGGGACTTTTCACTATCAGTTCTCTGCATTGCCCTTTGGCTTTTCTACTGCGCCCAGAGTGTTCACAAAAGTTCTGGCTCCAGTGATAGTTTTCTTCAGGCTGAAAGGAATACAGATCTATCCTTATTTGGACGACTGCCTGATTCTGGCTCAAGGAAGGGAAGAGCTTCTTCGTCATTTGGAATATGTGATAGCAGTGCTAAGATGCCTAGGGTATTCTGTGAACGAAATAAAGTCCAGTCTAGTACCCTCTCAAGACATGTGCTTTCTGGGTGTGAGACTGAATACAGCATCCCAGATGGCCTTTTTAACCCCGGACAAACAAAAGAGTCTATCCCTTTACTTCCATCAGCTATCTCATCAGTCCGGGCTGACTGCAAGGACAGTCCTTCAAGCCTTAGGGTTCATGGCATCTTGTATTCTGGTGCTTCCCAATGCCAAACTGCATATGAGGAAGCTACAATGGTATCTCAAAATGTATGGACACAGCACTGCCAGGATCTAGACACTGTCATTGAAATAATACCTTGCATTCAAAAGGAATTTTTGTGGTGGGCTCAGGAATGTCACCTAAACAAGGGACTCTCTGTGACCCGGCCAGAGGCGAGTCAGATTTTAACGACAGATGCCTCAGACAAAGCTTGGGGAGCTCATCTAAATGGAAAGTGGATACAAGACAAGTGGCCTGCCAGACTACAACATCTACATATCAATCTAAAGGAGATGTTAGCAGTCCAGTTTGCATTAATAGCTTTCAAGGATTTACTTCTTCCAGGGCAGGTGTTGATTCTAACAGACAACACAACTGTCATGTGGTACATCAACAAGCAAGGGGAACGATTCTTATCCTCTATGCAGGCAAGCAATGATTTTGTGGGAGACTGCTCTCAGTTTACAACTCAATCTTCAGGCAAGGTTTCTGCCAGGAGCACAGAACTCCTTAGCAGATGTGTTGAGCAGACGAATTATGGATCCCCACGAGTGGAAATTGGATCCTCATGTGTTTCAGAAATTGACAGTGTCATGGGGAACTCCAGACATAGATCTGTTCGCTTCTCCACTAAACCATCAGCTGCCAAAGTTTTGCACAAAAAGTTTTCATCCCACAGCTTGGAAAGTGGATGCTCTTTCTTTCAATTGGAGCAATCTTCATGTGTATGCCTTTCCACCTCTGCCTCTCCTCCCAAAGGTACTTCTAAAGGTCAGACAGGACAAGCCAAGGATGATTTTAATAGCTCCAGATTGGCCTCGACAGCACTGGTACCCATTACTGAGAAGTCTGGTACGGAAGCCTCCATGGCCTTTGCCTTCGATTCCACACCTGTTGTCACAGGAGGACAGCCATTTGCTCAATGTCAAACTTCACTCTTTTCACCTAACAGCCTGGCATATTCTGTTTTGAACCATAGAGGGTCTCAACTTCCACAGCAAGTTTTGAATGTGATTTTGGAAGCTAGAAGGCCTAGTACAAGGAAAGTGTATGCAGATAAATGGAAGAGATTTTTATTTTGGAGTGCAGCAAAAGATTTTGATGTTTCTGAGCCTAATTTGAGTGTGGCTCTTCAATATCTTACTGAGTTACTGGACAAAGGTTTGTCTTTCTCTTCTATTAAGGTTCATGCTGCAGCAATTTCGGCTCACTATGATTGTGACCCACCATTGTTTTCTCATCCTTTGTTCAAGCAATTTCTTAGAGGGGCAAAGAATATAAGACCCCCACGAAGAGCTCCTACTCCTGCTTGGGATCTCAATTTTGTGTTGGAGAAACTCACTCTACAACCTTTTGAGCCTGCAGCTACTTCTGAGTTGAAATATTTGTCATGGAAGACTGCATTTTGTTGGCAATTACCTCTGCAAGAAGGGTTTCTGAATTGCAGGCCCTTATGGCGGTTGAGCCTTTCTTGATTTTCCATAAGGATAGGGTATCATTACGCACTAATCCTTCCTTTATGCCTAAGGTGGTTTCTAGTGTGGCTTTAAACCAAACTATTCATTTGCCTACTTTTTATGCAAATCCCCAAAATAAAGGGGAAAAGATTTTGCACACTTTAGATGTACACAGGCAGTTGCGATATTATTTGGACAGAACTAAAGGGTTCAGGCAGTCTCAGCAGTTGTTTGTTTCTTTTGCTTTGAGTTCTCAGGGCAAGCCTGTGTCAAAACAAACTATTTCTAAGTGGATTGGGTTTTGCATTGCTTTCTGTTATTCCCATCATGGCAAGGAGATTCCAGCTGGGATTAGGCCTCATTCCACTAGGGCTACTGCCACTTCAACAGCTTTTTTGAGGGGAGTGGCAACCAAGGATATTTTGGAGGCAGCTACTTGGAGTTCAGTGCAACTGCTGTTTTGCAGGGCATCTTGGCAGCTCCTGCTTCCTTGTAGTTAGCCATCCTCCCTTACCTCTGCTTTGGGATTCTACCCAAGTGTAAGGACTGCAGCAATGTGAGATGAAGAACATAGTACAGTTTTGTACCTACCATAAATGTAGATGTTCGAAGATCCACATTGCTGCAGTCCAATTTACCCTCCCTCCTTCCCCTCTGTAGTTAGAGGTGGTTGTGTGGGTTGGGTTGTACATATTGTGTATTTTGTATATATTGTACATATAGTTAGTGCAAGGGTGGTGGGTTGGTTGTTTGCTGTCTTTTGGTTTTGACCTTTATTTTTAGGGTCTTCTGACATCTGGGGCAAGAAAAGACTGAGGATATGACGTCGGTCATGCGCATTTGTACCCTGACGTCCTGATGTCAGTCAAATGCGCCTTGACCGACGTCAGCCTTATACTTTGATATTCGGGCCGACCGAGGACAGCGGACTACCCAAGTGTAAGGACTGCAGCAATGTGGATCTTCGAACATCTACATTTATGGTAGGTACAAAACTGTACTTTTCAGATTATTATGAAGGAGTTATGAGGTGTAAGGCACGTATGAGGTTACTGAACATAAATTAGCTTATTTTGCTGATAGTGACGATTTTAAAGGGGATTTAAGGGTCTGCACTGTTTGGCCCGGTATTATTATGTATATTGATTTTCCAAGGAGATTTTTCAATTTAAGTGATATGATAACTTGTTCTATAGCCTTTAAGCTAGGAATACAGTCTAAAGTTGCTTTATGGGTAATCATCTTATTATCACTTTGACCTATTCGTGTGGAGACACATCCCTTAATAATATGCAGAACAATTGACAAAAAAGTCAAGTAGTTTGGTGACTGCAGTAGTAAAGGGATTAAAAGAAATGTTAAATAAAGCCTGTGGCCTAATAAAGGCAAAAGATAATTAAAACCTGGATCTTGTAAACTGCAAGCATTCCCAAAGGACTTCATATAGTTCAAATGAAGATTCTGCACTGAATGTTTCATACACTCTAGAATATATTCCCTTCTGCCTATATTTCACTTGAAAAGAATGTCTGCGTGTATTAGAAGATCTATATGAAACAGTAAGGGACTTAAAATTGCCTGCTAAGTTTAACTTTGCAAGAATGCTTGGGATATTGGCTATTAATTGGTCTTTTTACTTGTATTCTTGGCAGTCTAGTTAAGAGTGAATCTACTCGATAAATGCCACCTGTTTGGCTCTTTAGATCAGTGTTGAAATAGTTGAATCTTCTGATGCAGTCAGTTTTTCAACTTGTGTAGATCTAGTTTATAGACAACTGGTGGTTGTCAAAAATATACGCTACATCATCAAATCTGTTTATGAAATATTTGAATCCTCTGATGTAGTCAGTCCTTTGAATTTTGCAAGTCTAGTTAATTAATACTGTTTTTAACATGCATTGCTAAAATATAATCTACTTTGTAAAATTTATTTTTACACTTAAGAAGGCTAATCCAGGACCTTGAAAAACATTTCTAGACCAAATACTGGCATAGACATATGCAAACAGCAAATTACTTATTTATTTTTGTTCACTGGAGTTCAGTACACAGCAGTACATATATAATGTAATATAAATACAGAATAAGTGTAGGAAGAAATAAAATGTTGAACAAAGTCTAAGTAGTGGTACTTTGGCAGTAAGCAAGAGTTAAACCAGTACAAATTCACTGACAAAATCATGAGTTATAATTGAGTTATATTGCACACACACATATGTATATATTTGCACACCCCCTTACTCACCACAACACAATATCCCATCACTCATTTCCTCCTCTGTTTAAATCCATACATTCCCTACACCTTGATTAACCCTCCCACTTCTCTCTAACATTTTCTCTTCCAACTCATCTGCTTCCCTCATCTCCACACTGCTATCACTGACACCTAACCAACAACAGGACCTCCTCCCTCTCTCTCTTTACTCTTACCTGAACTCCATCCCTCACCTTACTTCTTCACCACACGCCTTCTCACTATACTTGTCTCCCACTATAAACTCCCTTAACTAACACCTCTTCCAGCTCATCCATTATAATGTCTACCAGTAGCCACATCTCACACCCACAACTTATCTCTCTCCATGTGCCAAATCTCATCCTCCTTATACTCATTAACTACCTAACATCCTTCCTACTCCACCTAGATAGCTACCACTCCTCCCACACCACAACCCCACCTCTCATCCCACAAGCAAAACACTTCAACATCAAAATTGCCCCAATCTCTACAACACTACTTACATAGGTTACTTCCCATACAAATCCCTTCAACTAACACTAAATCTGACATTTCTCTTAGACATAATCTTTTCTCTAAACTCATTATAATCCATATTGGCGTCCTCAACCACCTAAACCTTGGTGGAGATATCCACCCCAACCCAGGCCCTAAACCACTCTTCTTCACACAAAATACCACTTCCCTCTAATGGCATCCCAATCCACTCTAAAACCTCTCACCTTCTGTTACTCAACATGAACCTAAGAAGTATAGTCAAAGTCCATGATTCCATGCCACTGTATCCCTGTATAGCCCAAATATCACTGTACTAACTGAAACCTGAGTAAATCCTGAAATTAATAGCAATGAAATACTCCCTCCAGGCTATAATATTCACAGATGTGACAGAAAGGATAAGTGGAGCGGAGGAGTTGCTATTATGTTCAAACAAAACTTAAACTTGGAAAATATTAATCATCTCAATCCCCCTGCCACCAATTCCGAAATACTATGCTGTAAACTCAGAGCTAACTCAAACAAACATAAAATAATTATTGCTACCTACGTCCCCCAGACTATAACCATAAAACAATCGAGGACATCCTCCTCTGGATATTCCTTTCCTTCCTCCAAGAAACTGTCATCATGGGCGACCTCAACACTGATTGGCTATCTTATGATTCAGATACCCCGAAAAATGTCATCAACTTACATGGTTTCTCTCAGGTAATTTAGTGTTCTACTAGAATAGACAAAGCCACCAAAAGGGAATCAATTCTTGATTGGATTCTCACCAACAAATCCTCCCTAGCCTTCCATTCAGGCTGCCTTCCTGGTGGCATTAGTCACCATCTCCCCACCTACTTACTCGGACACCATATTAATTCTGCCAGACAATCTTGCTTCAACCTAATCTGCAACAAAAAGAACTTCAATACTCAAACGTTCCTATCACTATAATCTCTGTGAATGGACCCCAATTAAAACTCTTCCCCTTGACTCTGCAGTAGACTATTTTAGTAATGTCTTCCTTGAAGCTCTAAATGCACTAGCTCCCTGCAGAACTGCTGGAATAAAATCTCACTACACTCTGTGGATGTCGAAAAATACCAAAAAAATTATTAAAACTTAGAGACAAAGCCTGGTCACTCTGTCTTGCAAACAAAAAACAAACTAATCTCAGTAGTTACAAACAACTATGCAGTAAATCAAAATCCCAAATCAAGCTTGACAAAAAAGCCTACTGTTCTGTCACACAAAACAAAACAACAGTCACAAGAAATTCTGGTCCTCAATAAATAAACTCCTTCAACCTAACAACACATCCTACCCTATCCCCTCTACATCCTCAAGTACTGGCAGCATTGGTGCACAATTCAATACTTTCTTCACTAACTCCATACTTTCAGTCATCAAGTCAGTTAACAGTACCCCATTATCCATGCCTACATTAGTTAGCAACTCCAACTATTCCTTTTCCTTCAAACGTGTCCATATAGTCACCTTAACAAAGAAAAAACTTCTTCCCAAACTGAAACCTACAACCCTTGCAGCCAATAACCTACCTACTGAATTCTTACAAATAGCTGCCCCAGTTATTGCCCACCCCTTGACTGTCTTGATTAACCATTCTGTCTCAGAACAGCGCATACCCACAAGCTGGAATATATCTCACATTATTCCCTTACACAAAGTAAGTAACTTCACTGAGTTTTCCAACTGCAGACCCATTTCTAGCTTACCTATTCTCTCCAAAATTCATGAAAGGTACATCCACATGCAATTATTAAACTACCTTTTATCCAATAACCTCTTAGCTAATACACAACATGGGTTCCACCATCATCATAGCACCGCAACTGCCCTCCTAAGCTTTACCAATACCGTAAACCAGCACAGAAATAACAGACAGTTTGTTTTCTCTATCTTCTTAGATCTGTCTAAAGCCTTTGACATGGTTCTTCACCAAAAACTCCTTGTTGAACTAGCATCTTTAAAACTCAGCTCCACTTCACTAGCCTGGTTCTGACTGAGTTGTAATATTTGCCAATCCATCTCTCAACCAACGTGTCTACAAAACTCAGAAATCCTTCCTATTCATAGAATCATGGCTGTCTAATTCACATCTCATACTGAATCCTTCTAAAACCAAACTGATGCTCTTCCTCCCCAGTAAACCACATGACCCCTGTACCCCTTTCCAAATACACTTCTCCAACAACACCTTAATATCAGCTGTATCCCACACAAAGTTATTAGGTGTTATTGTTGATAACAACCTAAAATTTCATGTTCACCTAGCACAGTCCATCAGAAAAGCAAATATAAAACTAGGTTCTCTATACAGAATTAAGTCTTTCCTTACAAATAACACAAGACAAGACATAGCCAGAACACATCTTCCCTCCACCCTTCTATATGCATCACCCATCTTTGCAAACCTAAGTAAGACAGATCTAGCCAAACTGGAAACCTGTTACAATAAAATCCCAAGATTCGCTGCCAACTCTCCCCACCGAACACACCACTGCTCTGCTTTACAGCAACTGCATTGGCTAGAATTAACCCATCAACTAACATATACTCAACTCTCCTTTGCGCATCAACTCATCCACCAACCAGATACTCCTGCCCTTAGTTTCATGTTTCAACCCTATAATAATAGTAATCTCCAGTCCTCCACCAAATCCCTCCTACATGTCACCAAATCACACAATAGAGCTGGTGACACTCTCTATTTTAACTATATCACCAAAAATGGAATTCCATCTGCCAGACCATAAAAACTACACCCAGCACATCTCACTTCAAAAAACTATTGAAAGGCTACCTAGGAAACAACTGGATCTGCTCATGCTGTAGTCCTGGTTGACAACTTCTTCCTTTTCTTTCCCTGCCCTCCTTCCCTTACTCCTACATCTCATCTTCATTTCTACTAATTCTCCGTTTGCATACCCAGACTCACCCTAATTGATTACTCCTCTCCTTCTTCTCACTCCCTCCTTTTTTGTTCTGTAGTTGCAACTTTCTTTCCTCCCATCTTCATAATCTCTACTATCCCCCAACTCTTCCCACTTTTCCTGTTTACCCTACTTGCCTGTCTACTTTCTATCCCCTCAAGCTTGTCTCCCCTTCCTCAGAACCCTCTATGTCACATATAGTAGTCTTAAATTTACATCATCTGCTTCATCCTCACAGTTGATTTATCATTTACCTACAGATATAAAGTATCCAGCTATATACTACTTTCCTCTGGCTCAAGTTATTACACCTTCAGCCTCTGTCAACTATATGTCACAAAAATCTAACCTCTGTATGCAAAAAGGACCTTATTATATGATCTATAATTTGTTTTCTCTTGGAAGATGCTAAATTGTTAGCCTCTTACTTGTATTGCTTTTTTATAGAATCGTTTAATTATTCTTTGTATATTTTTTGTTTGTAAAATTCTCTACATATTGTATAATCTCCAGAAATTGTTCTCTGTAAAAGTTACTTATTCTGGAGCTTTTCTCCTTGGACCTTCACTGAAAATGGGCTGTCACCCAGTTGGACTACCCCAGTAAAAAAGTAAATAAAATAAAATATAAAATATAATACAATAGGGAAATGAATAGTATTTGGAGCAACATAAGGATTTAATGCAAACAAGTTAATATATCCTGTACTAATAGCTTGAATTGTTATGTAAGCAATAACCCACGCCTGGGTGTGGGTAATGCTGGATTTACCCACAGTTGGTGTGGTTTGGTCACGAAGGCGAAGCTCGATTGGCCAAAGACAACCGTGGGTAAATCCAGCATTACCCACACCCAGAAGTGGGTTATTGCTATTATACAATATTATTTAAGAAAAAAAATACTTACTTTTGCTAAATAATGACATTGTCTAATGCCTCCTTGCTGCCCTTCCACAGCTGTCCAGTATTCTGCGGCAGTTCTCATGTACTGAGCATGCTTATGGTTACGCAGTTCATCAGAGCTGTGTGTGGAAGCAACAGAGAAAGGAAGATCTCCGTTGCTTTTTTCAAAGCTATCTCACTATGTTTCCATTAGTATAAGTCTGATTTACAATGGGCAGACTGACCAATCAGTGTGCACATTTTGGATTATTAATGGGGGGGTCGTTGTATAATTTGTATTTAATCGTTGTGAAAGAATCAGGTGCACTGAGCTGAAGATGGTCTTTGAGAACATGTTAAAGGCCTCAAGTGTATCTTGGGTTTTTATTTCCAAGATGAAATATTGTCAATGCCACTCTTAAGTTCATAAAACAAATCTCAGTACGCCATTAACTTTTGTTGTTACTTATAAGCATACATCTTTCTTAGCAAACTCCCAGAAGCTACAGTTTCCTTGTTGAGAAACACCTTAGTTGATTCATAGCTAATTGTTCGGCAAGCAGTCCAGGAGACCATTATGGAGTTAAGCCTAATTTCCTATTTGCCCTAAAAACACTGAGATAATCAAGCCTTTACCACAGGATGTCATTTGTTAACATCTTATACCCTTAATTATCTGCATTAATTATATTAGATTAGTTTATTCATGGTATTTCCATGGCTCACTTGATAAGTAAACTGTTAATATCCAAATGTTGCAAGGCAATGTTGAATCCTTGCCGGTTAGCATTGTGCTGAACTGGAAGAAAATACTACTCTATCTGTTCTTAGAATCTGGCAGGAAATTGATGTCTGTTACTACTTAGGTTACTTGTTCCACTATTTTAACTTGCTGTGGCTGGCAGCATTTCTGAGATGCATTTATACTCCTAGTAAAATTGATTAATATTTCCTGATACTACCCTTAAATGCTGGGAGTGACCTAACTGGACCAGGTTCACACCTTTGCAGTATGCCACCAACATTCTTTTTTATCTTTAAATTAACTCATTCAAAATATCTGACCACGGAGAATAAATATGAAACTGCACATTTTCGTACTGTCCTTGTTGGAAATCCAGAAGGATGAGAATCCAAAAACCAACAGAAAACAAAAATGGCTCGAAAAGCATGAGGAACCAAAAAACAAATTGCAGGCAAAAACGTTTAATCCAAAGTTAAAACCAATAAATAACAAGCCAAAAAAAGACAACTAAAGAAAAAAAGCACGATTGCAGACTGGATGCAGGAAAAATATGGAATGTAATTGAGTGCTTTTGTCAGTATTACAATGACTTCTTCAAAATAACCAAGTCAAGCACAATCACATCTTAAATACTTAAAAATTAATTAGTGTAATTAAACACTTAATAACGACATCACAAATTTAAATTTAAAATTCACAGTTTAAAGAGACAGACTGCCTGAAAATATCATATACAAAAACTTCTAGTTGTAACTAGATAAATGCATGATAGCCACATAATATTAAATGTGCATAAATGTCAAACAACCTAAATACTGTCAGTGCATAACATGAATATGTGTGTATGTATGTACAGGTAAAAGACCCTTGTCTTAGTTAACCATATGTCCAAATATACAATATTGGTGTCATTGCATTCATTAGTAAAAATCAAGAAGTCAGTTGTTTGATTCATGTAATGAAGGAAAATGGGTATATCATGAAAATCACTGTCCCACACGAAGAATGTGTTATCCAGGTAATGGGTGTAGTAGCTAAAAGAAACAAAAACTTCTGATTCAAATATCATTTTTATTCTCACTGTATCATCCCTGTGTTTGCAAATAAACCTTTGCAGGCTGCTCCCATTGGCTATGCCAGTTTGTTGGAGAAATAAATGTCTTCCCCAAATCTAATAAAGTAGTTTTTAAGAACACTATCAGGGCAAAACATTTAAATGATTTTGCTAATTCTTATCATTTGAATGATATTAATAATCAGATAGAGTCAAAATCATTACCATACACCTTTTTTTCTAACAGATACAAAACTTATTCAAAAATAGATAGGGTCTTTATTTCTAACCAGATGGTAACAGATTTAATTAATTCCAAAATCATTTCATGTCCTATATCTGATCATAACTCAATTGTTTTCGAATTCATGATAAAAAATACTCATAATGTTCAGATCAAAAGGATACCAGCATACTTAACTCAGCTAAAAGACTATAAAGAATATATACTTTCAGAAGTACAACATTTTCTAGACATAAATAATACTCCTGAAGTCTCCATTGTCTATGTTTGGGATGCCTTAAAATCATATCTATATGGACAAAGTATCAGATGGTATATTAACAAAAGGAAATCTTGGGATAAGGAATTGTTAGATATTCAAAGTAAACTAGACTCTTATAAACATAATAATAAAGAAAATATTATGGACAAGAAAGTTATTGAAGAAATAAACAAACTAAATGAGAAATACAAAGAAATTTTAACTCATAAAGTTAAAATAACTTTAGAGAATACAAGTTTTGTCTTATTCAATAAGCCCCAAATACTTACATAGACTTAAAAATAAAACAAAAAGATTGAATAAACAAAACCATATCAAAGAAATCTTTTCTCTAAGGAAAAAGAAGAATGTTTCTAGTATACCAGAAATACTGGATGAATTTAGAAATCACTTTCACAAGATTAACCATAACAACATTAACATGGAACCTAAAGATAAAATAAAGGAGTTTATAACCACAAACATGAATAAAAGCTTAATAAACAACAGATTAAACTATTGGACAAGAGTATTTCATATACAGAAGTTATTACACAAATAAATAAGCTTAAATCAAACAAAGCACCGGGTAATGATGGTATTATACCAGAGATATATAAAATCCTTTCTAAAACTACATATTCATTAATACATAAGGTTTTTATTCTGGCCCAATCTGAGTTAATAACCCCCCCATCTTGGCAATATACATTTATTTCACCAATTTTAAAACCTAATAAAGATCCAACTAGATGTTCTTCATATCGACCCATCTCATTACTTAATGTTGATTATAAAATGTTTATGAGTATTTTTGCTGATAGATTGAAGACAATTATGCCCGGCATTATAGACATAGATCAGACGGGCTTCATTGTAAATAGAAATACTTTTGATAATATAAGAAGAACTTTAACATTAATTGATTTTGCAAATAGGAAAAAGAAAGATTTAATACTTATTAGTCTTGATATAGGTTCAGCATTTGATTCAGTAAGTTGGGACTATCTGTTTACCTTACTGAAATGCACAAATTTCTCTGATGCATTTGTAAATTTAATTGAGCATTTATACAAAGGAACGCTGGCTTATATTAAGGTAGGAACATATGTTTCACAAAAATACCCATTCTTAAAGGTACAAAGCAAGGATGTCCACTTTCTCCACTATTATTCACTTTAGTAATGGAGCCTTGGGCTAATTTGATTAGAAACAGTACTGACATAGAGGGTTTTGAAATAGAAGAAAATACAACATCAAAAATTCAACTTTTTGCAGATGATGTTCTAATTACATCAGCAGAATCTAATTCTTCTATGCAGTCTTTATTTGATAAAATGATGAATTTTAAAAGTATTTCTGGTTTAATATTCAATGAAGAAAAAACTAAAATACTACCTATATATACACGAAAAAATACTCTCATTAGTGATTTTACTATATATGTACCCAACTCAGGTCAGATAACTTATTTAGGTATAGTACTATCTAAAGATATTAAATCTATTATATATAATAACTATAATACCTGTTTTCTTAATATACAAAATCTTTTTAATACCTGGAATAATATGTTTTTTACTATGGAGGAGAGCCTTACAATTATTAAAATGATAATATTCCCCAAGATTTTATACTTAATACAATCAATAATACTTTCACCTACAAAAATAACTATCAAGAAACTGAATACACTAATGTTAAATTTCTTATGGGCACCTAATAGACCTAGGATTGCATTAAAGAAACATACTAATAGCTGGTCTCAAGGGGGTATTTCTTTTCCAGACTTTAATTTATATATTATCTCTTCTATTATAAAAGTTATTACTTTATTAATAGATCGGTCATATGTCGCAAAATGGAAAGATTATTGGGAGCTAATTAGTATGCACTTCATGAAAATCTCCTTAACACATAAAAATATGATTATAAATAACTCCATGTTGTGGTTGCTAAAGGAATTTTGTACTTCACCTATTACACCTAAACATATGGTCTGTTACCCATTAAATATTATTATTAGTTATCGTAACTTTATATTCATGCACCCTAAGTATAGGGAATGGAATTTTATTGTATTCCTATAATTTATACTCAGGGTATGCTTATGTCATCTACTTCTGAAGGAGCTCATTTAGCTATAGATAATAATCTAAAGTACTGGTATCAGCTGATATCTGATAATAAAGTTAAAAATCTAGATTTCTTAAAACAAGAATTTGATCTAAGAGAAACTTGCTGGTTAGAGGTTCAGATCTTTAGACAACATCTCATTGATAGAATAGATCTAATGTCTATAACAGTTAAAGAATCTATTCCAAAACTGATTGATTACTTGATAATAAATTTACAGCATAAAGTTTCTGATAAAGGTAAACTTTCATATATACATAAAATTATCAGACAAGAAACTTTTTACAATGTAGATTCATACTGGAATTATTTCACCTCTATTAATGGGGACCCACCAACTCAACAAGATAAACAATATATATTGGAATCTGCTTATAGAACTACATCTTCCATTGTCTGGAGACTTTATACATGGAAATTTTTACATAGATCTTTTATACACCTTTGATGATGAATAAAATTAATAATAAAGATAATCTATGTAAGAGATGTAATGTAGAAATTAATGCTGACTGGGCTCATATGTTTTATGACTGTATGAAGTTGAAAGAATACTGGAAGTCAATTAATGAATTTTGCAGGCTTTTTTTACAGATAATTTCATTATTTCTAAGTCTCTTATATTATTCAACACACCTGTACCTCAATGTGTTAAAAAGATTAAGCTTCCCTTGTTATGGTCTATCCTAGCAGTGGCTAGGAAAATAATAACTAGAAATTGGATTTCAGATACACCTCCTTCGTTCAATGAATTTAAAAATGTTATGAATATAATGTGTCATATGGAAATAAGCACAATTAGAATGAGAACAACTAGAAAAACATCACATTTTATTGTATGGGATAATTTACAAAATTTGTTAAAAAAATTCTAATTTCAATAGCACAGTATTTTAGTTTAATTAATTGATCTGATTGTAGTGGATGTCTTTGTAAATACTTTAGTTGTTTTGTTGAATATTATAATAATACCTATTTTTAATTATTTGTATAAAATTGTTATGATATTTCTCTTATATGTTAAAACAATAAACTTGTTTTGAAAAAAAAAAGAACACTATCAGGAAGATTCTCATAAATGTTTGTCTGTCCTTGGCTGACAACTTTTTCTTGCAAAAATGTAATAAAGCAGTCCAATCCCACCTGGTGTGGGATAACAGAAGGAAGATCCTTGACATCAGTTACAATGACGATTATATGGTGATCTGTTAATCCTATCCAAAAATTCCCATGAATCTTTACTTATATGGGTTTCCTGGGGAACTAGACTTTTCACTTTTCTATCCAAATACTTAGCCATGGGGTGCTTGATAGAGCCTCTCCCATTCACAATTGGGGACATAGATGGTTGCTCTTTGTTTTTATGTATTTTAGGGAGACCAAACATATTAGGATGTAATACAGAAAGATAGCTGAGTTCATCAGTCTTAATACTTTCCTCAATAAAGAGATAGTCATATCATTTCTAATCTTGCTAAAAGCTGTATTACAGTCATTCAGTGAAACTCTTTCATAGGTGGGTACCTTCATGATGTGTCTCATTTTCATGTTATAATCACTGTTATTCATGAATACAAGTCCACCTCCCTTGTCCGGTTGAATAATGTGGATGGAAGTATTGTTTTTGAGCTCATCCAACCTGGCTTTTGAGGTGCCACTCTCCTGTAAGTTAACAGGATCATGAAAGCAATTAGCAGCAACGTTTAGCCTACTTGATTTGGTGAATGTAAAAGATTCCACTGTACCTATTGAAAAAGGGAAAGTTGCCCTATGTTTGGCTAAATCTCCCCTCTTAGTATAAATATTAGGCCATTCAGTGCATTGTATAAAAAAATGTTTGTTTGTCTTTATTTACTGGGAAAGTCCAACTGTGTAATACCCATTTTCAGTGGAGGCCCAAGGAGAAAAGCTCCATTTGCTTAGATTGCATCATACTAAGTTCTTCTCAAACACAGAACAGTTACATTTCTATTTAAATACTGACAGATGCATGCACGTGAAAGAGACTAGCTTTGTCCCTAAGTTGATTCACTGTGTTTTGGAAGAGAAGAGCTGTAGTGGTGCTAAGGGTGGGAGAGAGTAAGTCATTATCTAAGAGATATTTTGTCAGTTGAGAATGCATATAGCTGGTTAATTTCACAGTCTACGCCCAAACACAAAAGAATCGGCCAGCACTGTAATGAGAGGATATTATAAACTTTTATTGGATGCAGCCATTAAGAAAGCAACATACAGTTTCGAATATCTGTCTTCTTCAGTGTGCTTGTGCATATTAACCATGCATCAACATGTTATAGCTGTTACATCAGTTAAATCACTGACTGAGAAGCGATAAGCAAACATGCAGCAAGAAAGAAAGAGATGTGAAGTAGCCTCCCTCTCCCGATATAATGAGCATTGCAAAGTAGCAATAATCAGTCTCTATACAAAATAGTAAAATACAAGAGACCACAGCCAATACAAAAGCATAGCAGAACTATTACTTCACAAAAGGTAGTAGCTGTACTGAAAAAACACATTTCCACAATATTCATATTAAGTATATAAAACATCAGTGTAAGTAACAGTGGCAGTTGCTGAGAGTTGTACCTGACAAGTGATAATGACTCAGTGTTACACTGTAACTACACATATTGTAAATGAATAATGTGATAATGAGTTGCATTTTAGTACTGCAAGGTTCTGCATGCTCAGACAAAGGTGATAATGGCTGCACATAACCTTTTGAGTAGACATTCATTACATTCCTGATGCTGGTATAATGTAAGACTGACTCATTACCAGTCTGATAGGAAAAGGCCAGACTAATCCAGTAATAGTAGTATACATTACTGAGACCTCCCTCTGACCTAAATTCTACACATGACTGACAAAGCCAGAAATTTTGTCCAAAATCATTGACATTTGCACTGTAACTTCCCTCCATTGAAATAAGTAAATATGGCTCCACAAATCTTGGTTTACATGGAAAACTGAGCTAAAACCTTAAATATATTTATTACTGAGAGACAGCTTTGCTTTCATTAGGTATGTTACAGATATCTCATACTCAAAGAATATACAACTTTCTTGGAGACCAGACAAATTGAGATGCACAGCCTGCCAACACAAAAGAATACACCTGGCCAGTTAGATGTTTCAGAACTCTTCCAAGATGGGAACGCTGTCATTTTATAGAAAATCTCATCATGGGTAATGAGCACAAAACCTATCCAGTCTAAGCTTGTCCTCATGCAGTAGGAAATCCCCCAATGACATTCCTTCTTCCACCAATCCCTCATGAAACGGAGCTCAAGATTATACGGTGTGTCTGAAAACAGGCTAGGCATACCTGAGATGAAGTAAGCAGACATGCCCTTACTGTATATAACAATCAGCTTTTCAGGATCCTCTGTGTTCCACTTTAATAGCAAAAGGCAGAGAACATAAGGCAGTTCTTCATCTGTAACGTTACCTGTGTCCCTATACCAGTTCAAGCTCAGGTGGTTATATATTGGAAAGCTCTGGTCAAAAGTAAACCAGAAAGTGCCAAGTGCATGGCATGGCCAAAGGCAGACCCAACACTCTCCGTCTCTTCCAGATGTGGTATGTGCTCACAATGTAAATACATTTATGATAAAAAGACATTCATTTTGGAGAATTTGTGTAAAGTCCAAAGTGAGTTTTGTTAGAGGAAATTGTCAGACAACCGGGGTTATTTATCTTGTTATTTGTAAATCCTGCCCAGCATATTATTTTGGAAAAACTGAGAAACGGTTAAGGGACAGGATGTATGAACACCAGTATCATATTTCTACAAAAAATATGAATAATGCATTATATAAACATTCTATAACATGTACCTGTTTTACTAATTTTTCTTTTGGTATATTACAGCGTATTATCCCAAAGAGGCAAGACTATAGGAGTTTTAGTGAGGAAAGACAGATTAAATGGCAAAAAAGATCACAAGCCATACAAACACCAAGATTAAATGAAATGATTTCCCCTCAAACCCATATTAAGTTGAAAAGTCACCACTTAAGGGCACTGTGTCCTATTTGCTGCTTTTAAGGTTTACACTAAGTGATTTTAAGGATTTTTTTTAATAATTATTTTACAATCTTTTAAAAATGTTAAAAATTTTATAATGTATTTTGATTTTCACAGTGTTGTCTCATACTGTTTTGTCATTTCATGTATGTGATATACATATTTTGTATTTATGAGGGATGACACCTTAAGTTTTTATACATTGGTGTGAGGTCACCAATCATTTATTATTTATATAAACGAGCTGCTAGTTTTAGCTTTGATTCTGATGAAGTCCCAGGTATATGGGGATGAAAGTGCTCAATCTACATTTTAAATATTGGAAATTAAATATTTTCCTACAAGGTTGGCTGGTGGTTTTTGTTGCTTGCTGTGTTTTATATACTTTTTGTGGTCGTGGTTGAACACTGTGGTTGCCTTTTGGATTTAATGATATCTTAAATGAAAAGGAATGGATTTAGATTATCAAATTAGGCGGAATATTCTCACCTGGACTGAATGAATATCTTCAAATAATTTGTTTTGATAATCAAGGGTTGATTGGATACAATCATTTATATTTACCATATATTAGTATGTGGTATGTTAAAATCAGATTCATTAAGGTTTAAAGCAATATGACAGTTTTTGGTATATGTAAATGGATGTGTTTTTTCACTTTGAATGAGCATTAATTGCTTAATATTTAACATTTAATGGGATGGGTTGATTTAATTGATGTAACAGCTATAACATGTTGATAATAGCAGTGGTGTTGACTGACAAGGTCGTAACAATTTACAGTTAATCTTAAAGTGGAGACTTGTGTTTTTTTTTTTTTCTTCACAGTATTAGATGGCCTGTGCAGGTCTGTTTTTTTGGAGTCACTTGCTCAGTCAAGGAGTATCCTGTTTCTGTGTGGCAGTTCTAAAACTGAGGGTAGCAGTAAGCAAAAGAGGAGTTTTAATGTCCAAAGGTGGTACATAGACTTTTGTGGGTAGGCTGATACAGGATATTATGACCCCATCAGAAGGTTAAAGTTGCAAGCCCTAATGGTCTGGTCACTGAACTGTGTATAAATCTTCAGTTGCATGTGCTGGGTAAACTTTTTAAACTTGCACATGTTAAATGCAGGCACAGCTCCTCTCCTTTCTTGGAGGAATACCTATGCCACTGCTGCCTACATTTAGTAAGGTTGTGGGTTTTGTTTGCATTTGTTCATACTGTAGTGTCAGTCGTTCATCAGTTCTCAAATATTTATACACTCCCTCCTGCTCAAGTTCCTTTATTTTACATTCCTGTCCCAGACTGATAGTTTCTTGGTGCTACAGCCTTCCTGCTTTAAATGGTACTTTTGTACCTTTATCAAGTCAAAACGACATTATATCATCCAAGAATGTTTTGACCGCTTACAGTTTTGCTTTCAGCTCCTCATCTGATGAACTGCGCAGTTTTAAATCATCCACTAAAAGGAGATGAGGAGTCTTAATGTTTGCTGTTGTTTGGGAGCCAAATTGTAACCATGACCTTGTCTTTTAAGCAGACAGCTTAATAAGTTAAGGGCAAAATAAAGAGCAGCATTAACAAAGAGTCACCCTAGAATATCCACCTTTGAATTTTTATCCGTGGGATAATAGTTTATCCTTTGTCATGGCTTAGCTGCAAAATGGGTTGCCAGTGTTTCATGGTCATTGTAATGTAATTGCTCAATGTAGGGTGTTTGTTATACATCTGTAAGTGCTTCTTTATCCAAGAATGTGGGATGCTGTCAATGCCATACTTTGATTCTTCCCTTTTTTACAATTCTTCATTATGACATCATACAAATGAACCTTTGTTCCATATGACTTTTTTGTTACTGTTTTGTTCTATTGCCATGATTGAGTTTTCTTCTAAATGGCTATAAACTCTTTCAGCATCAATTCCACTATATAGTTTATACATTGTCAGAAGGCAAATTATTGGTCTATAGTTTTTAGTGTAGCTTGCAGGTTCATTCTTAAGAGTATTGTTTTTCCTGTTGTTAACCAGGTAGGTGTGTGTTCAGGGTTTGCATGAAAGTAGTTCTTAATCGAGGTTAAAAATCTTTGTGTAGAGTTGTTAATACCTTTAGCTAGAAGTTAGGCACTGCGTCTGGGCCTGGGACTTTCCATTTAGGGGCTTTTCTTTGTTTTGTTTCAATTTCTCTGGCCATTACTTCATCCCATTTCATATCCTGCACATTTGAAATTCTTATTGTTTCTTGTACATCTTCTGTCCTTTCAGTGTCTTTGATATGTTCCACAGGGTCTAGTCTGATTCCTCTTTTTTGTTTTTGTTTCTATTTCTTTTGTTTTGTTTCCCAATTCTCTATAAAACTGTCTTGCATCATCATTTAATGTTTTATTTTATACTTTTTCTTTATGTTTATCTGCATATCTTCTAAGTTTTTCTGCTTATTCTGATATCTTTATTGTTTGCAGTAGTACACAACAGATCCTGATTTGTTGTAATGCTGCATATTGCTTTTATCATGTCTAGCTTTCTAAGTATTTTTGTTGATCTGTTCCCTCTTTTATACGCTTCTAAGAGTGACACTTGTCTTGATTGCTTTATGGTCATGTTATCCTGGGATAAGTGAAAGGTACCAGGAGATGCTTTATGGTTATCTCTGTTTGATACTTCCATGATGGCATTTAATTTATTACTTTCTTTTCCCTAATTGCCCTCTGTTTTTGTGGTAATACTTTAGCTGTTATTAATTTTGCTGCACAGTAATGTATCCTGTTTACTTCTATTATATCATCTGTTAATAGTCTTGATTACTGCGTTCATTTGTTTTATCAGACTTCTAACATTTTGGGACTTATTGACTTTCAGTAATCTATTTGTTTCATTTTAAAATGTCTCTCCATCTGTATTAAATCGAACAACTTCCCTTAGAACTTTTTCTTCTGAACTGAGGGCACATTCTTTGTTCTCCATTCCCTGCAAGCATTCTACAGAAAGTTCCAGAACATCTTCCTGTGTCATATACTCTTCAGTTGCATCCTGCAGTATCCATTGCTCTTTCATATGGGAACTACCTGACCTATCAATCCACAACATTGACTGTGTCAGAGTTGCCACTGTTTCTGGGTTCCTTCCCTTTCTGATTAGTTTGGCTTTCTCCTTTTCATAAATATTACACCATATTTTCATACTTCCTTAGTTGCTTCTTTTTCCAAACAGCCCAAGGTTTCTTGATCTATATAGTGTTTTTCATGAATCTGTTGTATTAATGAACACAAATTTGCATTTGAAGCTTTTGACAATTTTTCTTGTGCAATTATTTTCATTCCACTATTTTCTATGTTAAATCTTTTTGAATATCTTCTATCTGGAAATTATGGGCTTCTTGCATAATAGCAATAATACATAATTTCTTTTTTATCCTCAGTACTCCACTCTATCATCTTTATGGCTCTTCTTTTGGTGTGTCAGTTTTTGTGTTTTTTGTGGGGTACTGCTTCCTTCTACAACAAGGTGCCATTCTCCTCCTGAGCCTGGCCTAACGCTATTATAGGAGTGTTTCTGTCTTGAGAATTCTACACTGTCATTTTTTTCCAGTCCTAGCACCAGTGCGCCTACCAGGATTGAACTTTTTTTTATCCTGAGCTTGTGTTCCCAGCTGTCTTTTTTATTTTTTAACCTACTTCTACCCATAATGTATGCTGTGTAAAATACAATCTATGTGTCAATGTCATCTTGGTGAGCTTTTGTAAAAACAAGGCCCACCTCATGAAAGTACTCATCAAGACATGACAAAGAATTCAGTTCCAGCAATACCTCTCTCCTTTGCTCTACTGATTTTATCACCTGTTCATCTAGACCCCTGGATGAAGAGATGCTTAATCTTCCAGTGTGTCAGTCTAGATGCTGAAGCAGTTGGCCAATTAAACTCTGAAAGAAGAAGATAAGGGATCACTAATAGAAGAATTGTGAAAGGATGTGCTATTTCTGTTCTTATTAAATTTTGAGAGGTTGCTCTTGATGTGTATCTGAGGAATTCTAGGATAAGGTTGAATAAAGTGCAGAATGCTGACTTGAACTATGGGTATTATTATGGTCTTCCTCATATGCTGATGTCTTTGCAATTTAGATCATTTATGCTGCATTTCCTCTATTTCTGTGTTTCTTTTTTTTTTTTACTTATTTGATAAAGTTGTTCATGTTATCCAGGGATAAGTGAAAGGTACCAGAGATGCCCCAAGATGTAAAGGGGATTGGATACTTATTTTTATACCATGGCAACCTTAAACTCCAACTGGAATGAGTTAGAGCAAACCAGTTAGTCTGTTTTGGAGTGGGGCATTGCATCTAAATGCTAATATTAGATTGTTTGGAATGCCTATTCCAGAGATGCTCAGGAGGCATTATTTTGGAGATTACGTGTGGCTAGTAATGAGAAATAAAGCCTAGAATTAAGTTATTTACCCCCTCCCCCAGAGTGAAGATGTAGAAGAACTTGTTGAGTAGATATTTTGTAATGGGTGCTTCCCTTATTCCAGAATTGCAAGGTTACTTCAGGCAAGCTTTATTTGGTCAAGAATGAATGAGCATTTGTATCATGGCTGCAAAGAGTGCCTAAAGAAGTTGCAATTCTTTTGGATGTAAACAGCTTTTTGGTTTTCACCATACTTTGGCTATGTTTTGTAACAACTTTTTCCTGCATAAATTGGTGTTCTGCTTTATCAGATTATATGCCCAACTGGGGCCACTTATTCTCTCCCTTGTTCTGTGTTTGCCCACTTTCTTCCATAGGTTCATAAAATGATACTAGGCTCTTGGCCCGGAGGGCCTTATAAGCCTAGCCAAGAATTTTGCCAATGTTCCCTCAAAGTCAGCACCTGTTTCCCCTGTCCAGCAGGGACACAGGTGGGATCCCAGGGTATATTTTCTGTTTCCCATCCAGTCGTCCAGGTTCCTCTTAAAGAGGACTAGAGAGATAATCTGCTTGACATGGAGAGGGAGTCTATTCCACAGACGGGAGAGTTGTTGGGACACAAATATATCCCACTAACAAGTTCCATTAATGCCACAGACCAGGTAAAGGCTTTGCGTGTTGGTTGCACGAATGGAGTTTGTCTTACGGATATGCAGCAACTCCATCAAGGCTGGGTCTGAAATGGCCTTCTATGCCAGACACAGGTCACCTTTGAGCAGTCTGTATGAGACTGAGTAGAGGGACAGGGCTTTTAGCCTATCTGTATAGGATAGGTGTTTGATACAGTGGATTTTCCTGGTCAGGAACCTCTGTGGTCTCTCCAACTGCTGCATGTGCTTGGCAAGGTGCATGCCGAAGGGGGAATTGTACTCTATAAGGGAGGGAGTATAGGGATGTTATGACCCCCTTGTTCCTGGACGAAATACCCTTATTTATTTTCCCTTCCTTCACTTTCTTTTCTTTTAGCACAGTATTTCAACCAAGAAAAGCTGCATCTTTTATATGCTCATGTTGTTTTGTATTTGCCTTGGTTGAATTTTATTATACTATTTAAATGTATTGGAAATATCAGTTTTGAGAAACAGATATCATTTTGTTCTAATATTGTATGCTCAGGATATACAGTTAGTTACATTGTTTGCCAGAACA
This sequence comes from Protopterus annectens, assembly GCF_019279795.1. NCBI lineage: Eukaryota > Metazoa > Chordata > Ceratodontiformes > Protopteridae > Protopterus > Protopterus annectens. The sequence continues at coordinate 1,952,235,227 of NC_056725.1, read as the reverse complement.
GGTTATATATGTATATATGTGTTTTAGACCTGCAATACCTAACAGACTTCAGATACTCATATTTTATACATAAACAAAGTATTATATGGATTTGCAGACTTTCAGCTTATAAGGCCTGTGTAAACTTGATTTGATTACTACAGATTCTTATCAACATAATAAATGCCACTACTCATTTCTTAGTTGAAAAATATTCAGAGAATTATTACTAGACATAGTACTTCTTACAAGCAAGACTTCCTGATATTCCTAAAACCTCCAAAAACATGCCAAAGAAGTGCATGGATTTGAACAAAAACTTAACTTTTATTAGAGAATGGGAGAGCTGTACATTGCCACCCTGACTGGAGAATGAACATTCTCCAACATGGTGTTATTGTACAGGTAATGACTGCTGAAAAAACAAGTCTGCCACTTCATGGCAGCAAAGCTTAAATAGTAAAAAAGCAAATGGCTGCCATTTTTTATGTTTGCTGAACAGTGCTTTGCTGTTTAGTGAACATAAAATTACAAGAAAAAAATAAAAGCAAGTGTGTGGGGTTTTTTTTTGTGTGTGTGTGTTTGTGCATGCATGTGTGTGTATGAGTGAAAGCGTAAGCAAGAGAGACAAACAGCAGTTACTGCAACAGGCAGTCCATCAGCACTGATTTGTTAAATAATAGGAGATGGGAAAGTCTTAATTTTGGCATTGTTGACCACATTTAATCCACAGTGATTAACCAGAAAATTAATTGGACAAAAAAGCATTGTACAGCAAAATCAGGGACAGTAAAGCTGGTGGTGGTGGTGGTGGTGGTGGTGGTGGGGGGGGGGGGGTTAGTTTCTATGCCTTGCATTCTTTTTTCATTCTTTTGCTCACAATGAGACATCTGAGGATATGTTTCACTCATCAAAGTGACTGTTAAGTGCTGTGTGTGTATATGTTTCTGTCTATGTATGTATGTGTGAGTCTGTCTGTATTTCTGAATGTATGTGTTTCTATGGATGTTCTGGGAGTTCGCTGAATTAAGTTTTTGGCAACTTGGTCTCGATCTTCTGTGATTCTACAAAGTGGTAGTTTGATTATTTAAAGTAGATTCGTTTCTATGTATGTGTCTGAATCTGTCTGTCTGTGCTTATGTATGTGTATCTATATAGGCATTAAATACATACATAAGATATTTTGGATTTAAAATACTTCTTCCAGCAACAATTACATATACTGCATAAGTTTGAAACATTCGCTAGAGGAACTCTTGTATATCAAAAAAAAAAAAAAAGAATATATATATATATATATATATATATATATATATATATATATATATATATATATATGTATATATATATATATAGTAATAAAGTACACAGAGTTATTTAACATATAGCCCATTCTCTAAGCACAGTAATGCCCCCCCCCGACCCCGCCAAGTGTGTATTATTGTGGAAAAAAACGTCCTAGGGGTGTAGAGACCCAATACTGCATGCTTTATGCCTTAGTAAGCTGCTTGGCATGCATTATTTAAACAATAATACACACACCCTGATGTGCTTTATTGCTTGCTTATAAGCTACATGCACTGAAACTAGTGCACTGGCACGTTAGCCTTTCAGTTTTTTTTTAAATCATGAAAACAGCTGCCCTGTTTAAATAAAATGTGAAACACATTGATCAGAAAGAAACTGGCATGTTAAATACAAAATTCTTTAAAGACATACCTAAAATCATTTGCATTAAATACTTTAAGTTCAATTCAATATTTACCCTATTTTGGAATAAGATAATTAAAGTAAAAAATACTGTGCTTCAGTATGTAATACACTTTGATAGCTGTTCAGATGAAGCTGTACATGTGGGAGCCTATGAAGCAGGAAAAAAACTTTAATTCCTTATGGTTAGACCCATGAGTTTGCATAACATGCTAGACAATGCGACTAATCGCAATGCCATTTTTGTATGTCCCTAATGTGCTTCAGAATTCTGAGTGTCACCTGTCTGGAAGTTGTATGGTTTTAATGTTTTATTGAACATGATTGACTCACGTAATATTGAACACAAGCCATAAAATTTCAGTTCAATTTAGCCAGGGTTAGGAAACATGGCCAACCCCCCATTCAAACCATGAATCAACAAATTTGTTGGTCTTTTCACATTTTGCTGAACTGTTGTTGTTGGTATGTTTCTTTTCTATGAGATTGTCGGACTGTGGGGATTAGGGAGATATTGATCATAAGATCACTGTTGCAGTAGCCTTATGTTGTATGGGACATTTTGCCAATGATCAGACCCAGATGGTCAGGTTTCCAAAGCTTTAGGGTTCCTTCTGCACACCATAGTCGCTGATAAGCATAAGGCTGTGCATAAAATCAGTGGCTAGGGCACAAAAAAACTCACAATTTTCTTGCTGCTAAAGAGTGCACTTCTCTGCTGGTTTGGAAGACTGACGGTTGGTTGGAGCTTCTCCTTAGATGGACAGATAAATTCCTCAATGGGGATTACCCTCCACTTTAAAAAAGGAAGTGTTTTTTTTTTCATGTTTTATTTCAAGGCATTTCTACCATATCATTGAGTAGTGCCTTTTGGTTTCTCATTGTTCTCTGAGGAAAACTCTGTGTAAACTTAGTTTGCCATCTCAAAGTTTTGTAATATTTTACTTCAGGATGTAGAACTAGTACACTGGTAGAGAGGGTGGTCTTGACAAATAATTTCTTCAGAAAGTTTCCATTTTTGTTAGAGCTTCTAACTCACCTTTTGAAATTCCACTGCCTGCTTATCAGGTTCCTTTCTCTGCCCTAAGCCAGTCCAGAGTCACTGTGGGGAAATGACTAACTTTTTGTGAGTCAGTGATTTTTTTTTTGAGGAAAAGTGTATTGCTTATGCATTACTATGTTGTGAGAAGCCAGGATGTGTGTGTTTGGTGCTTGTGACTAAAACATTTTACCTCAGAAACTTCATTTTTGTCAGAAAGGTTTTACTGATTTTTCCTAGCTCTGCTATCCAACTCTGTTTACACCTAGGGCATGCATCTGTGTCCCACTATGTCTGTTCCTCTTTCCCCCAGCCACAGAAAGAAGAACCTGTTCAGGAAGCTTTCTGTTTTCAAACCAACTTCTGTCTTGCCTCAGCCACTGATGGGTGAGACTGCTGTGATGATTATTTGTTTCTCAGACCACTCGTCTTTTTCTTTTTGTACTCCTTGTTTTATTCCTTGTGATGTCACAGTGAATTGGGGATCAGGCATGTCTTCTGCAGCTGTTTGATTATCTTGAAGAGGGAAGGGAAAAACACCCTTACAAACTTTGGGGAATGAACGGGGGAATGCTTCTTCATTTAATTGCACAAAATAGCCTGTTTCCTGCACAGTGCCTCTCTGTCCAGATGCTCTTATGTTGTTTTCATAGAAAAAGAAAGCATACGTCCATGTATTCTTCCTCATCAGGAGCAGATAACTGGCTGGATTTGGCAAAAGGATGTTGAGAGCATTTCAGTCACCGAGTGATGATTTTCCTCCTTAGAGGAGGAAGAAAATGATTTCTTCCCTGTCAGATTCTGATTCCCAGTCTGAGGAACAGGATTTGGAATGGGACTGGGTTTCTTATATTCCATCTTTACAGGATAGAGATTCTGATTTTCAGCAGTTTTTCGTCAGATTCTTCTGTTGAGGAATTATTTTCTAATGCTGTTGCCAATATGAAGGACTTTTTTTTATTGGGCACAAAAAGACATTTGAATTTCCACATATATGTTATGCTCTACTATGGATGGATTTCCCTCAACCTGCACCTATCCCTCCAGTTTTTCATGCCTTAGAGGGCACCTTTTTGGCAGCCTACACTTTCCCTGACACACAGTCATCTGCTCATAAAAAGCTGATAAGCTGTATAAGGTGCCTGAAGCTCTTAAATTTATTTTTTTCTAATCCCAAGACAGATCCTGCAGTTATATCCTTATCAAAGTCAGCTTCTACCAAATTTCTTTTGGCTGCCAGCCTTACCCCTTCTGACAAACTGGGAAATATTTTGGATATGTTTGGCAAAAAAGTTTATTCTTCCACTTTTGCCTTCAGAATTGTGAATTGTTATGTGCATATGTGTAATTTAAGGAATTTAATTGCCGTTCTCCCTGCATCATATACTAAAACTTTAATGTGTTCAGTAGTATCTGCTATGTGACAAGTAATTAAACATTCTTTGAAATGTGCTTATGAGACTTCTGATGTCTCCAAGGCTGCTGCCACTGACTCTGGTTATAGAAGATTTACTTGGTTACAGTCTCAGAATTTGCCAGAGGATGTCAAATTAGAAATTTTAAATGTTTCTTTGGCTAAAGAGGCATTATTTGGTCCTTCCTCAGCAGAAGCCCTTAAAGTTTTGATGAAAGGAGAAAGTTAATTTATGGGGTTACTGAGATTTTTCAACTTTCCTTTCTAAAAAAATAACAACAAACTTTTCTTCTAGTTCAAGTTTTTCTTTCAGAAAGCAGATCAGGTATATTCTGCAAGGTTTAGGCAAACAATTTCAAAAAGCAATGGTAGCGAGGTTCAAATAAGAAAGGATGATCCTCCCAGAACTAGGGGCAGCCTAAAAAAAATCAGACTGACTATATGAACATTCTGGATTTTCTCTTCTCTAACCTGGCCACCCTGTGAATCTGCCCTAGATTTTATGTATTCATTATCTTTTGAAGCAACATATAATTTCAAACAATTTCTTTTTGAGAATAATTCTGAAAGGTTACAACTGCCAGTGGGACATCCTTCCTCAGTTTCAATGGATACCTCTACATACTCCCATTCAAACTGTCCTGTTCCCTCCTGTTTTAAAGCAGTGCTGTCTCAGGTGTGAGAGAACATGTTCTGTCAGACCAAGCAGGGAAAGAATTTTATTCAAGAATCTTTGTGGCGCAAACTTCAAAGATGGCTGCACACTGATCAACAGCATAACTTCAGCACTCTCAGTATAGAAACAGAAACTGAGAAACTGCAGCCAGAGAAATTATCTACTTGAGTAAAATCCACTTACTGGCTAGTAGGTACACGACCTGGATGCTTGCAAAGAAAAACCTGAGAAAGCCTGAAAAAAAGTCATCTGGAAAACATGAGGAGAAAACCCTGACTGGGAAGAATCCTGCAGCTGTTCAGCAAAAAGTAGTTCAAGATCCAGCTTTGGTGCAAGACATGACTTCCAGTAATCTAGAGGAAAAAAGTCAAATGTGCTCAGAGCTGATTAAACTATACAAACCACTGGAGGAGTATATCAACTCAAATAACAAAAGGCTGGAAGAAAATGGAATAAACTTTAAGTACATATTCAGATGAGCTGATAAAACTGCAAAAGTCGGAGGTTGAAATGAAGAAAACGCTGTCTGAGTATCAGACTGTTCAAGAAAAGATTTTCAAAAAATGGTTGAATTAGAGGACAGAGCTCGTACAGAAATTCTGAGATTTTCTGCTGCGCCAGAGAAACTAGAAGAAGCAGACTACTAATTTTATGAATGCACGAATAAGCAACTGGGCTGGTATTCAACAACGGGAAGTGTTAATTGCAAGGGCACATTATGTGTATGCTCCAAATCTGGCCATGAGAAAGCAGCCAAGACCTTTATTAGTAAAGATGTAAACCTAACAGCAGAAAGAGTTGATCTGACAAAACTGTGGCAAAAGGGCAAAGTATTAAAAGTTAAAGACAATAGAGTGTTTGTGGAAAATGATTATTCACTGTTTACTAGGCAGAAGAGAAAAAAAATATTCCAGTAATTAGGGAGTGTCAAAAGGCAGGTGGGAGATTCAAGTTGCTGTATCCAGCTGCCTTCATAATATTTTTCCTGGAGGATCAAGAGTCATTTTTTGATGCAGAACAGGTTAAGGAGGAAATGCATAAGTTGGTCCAACAAAAATGAGCCATCAAACAGAAGGGAACTCTGTTTCTTATTTTACTGTTAATAAACCACGCAGAGAGACTTTGCAAGTGAAACCTTTTACACTGTTCCAAAGGAAAATGCTTAAGAAAAATCACAGAAGTTGACCGTATGAGTCAGGAGTATCATGGAATTGAACAGAAATCTGGAGTTGGGAGATGGAGATGAGCAGGAAGAAGACCAGTAGCACAGAAATTAGTGACTAAATAAATGTGATACTGCCAATCATCAATCACATTTGTGAAATACGGCTGTATAAGAATAAGTGGAAAGAGTGGACATTTGTTGACTTTGTTAAACTAGTGAGGAACTGAGAAGCATTTCCCTCACTTCATGTCATTAACATTTATAAGGACTCTAAGTGGAAAGGAAGAGAAAGGAAAAAGTACCTGTAAGTAAATTTTTTTTTCTTAATAGTATTTCTATGAAACTTTTCAAAATGTAAATTGCATATTTTATAGTATTTTTAGTTTTTCTCATCTGTGATAAAGTTATTAAAGTAAAACAAATGTTTTTTTTTCTTCCTTTTGGTATTAAGAAATGTAGGCGTTACAGTGCACATAAAAGAAGAAAAGCTAGACAAACGCATGTTTAAGTTAATAGGCTATAACCTTGGAATCTTCAAGAGGGAGATGCGATGTAAAAATACAAAGATCATAATATATGTAGAGCTAATATGTTTTCTCTTACTTTTTGCATAGGTGAATGCCTGGATTAAGACCTTTTTTGTAATTTAATAACACATTTTAAGTGGAAACTTGTAAATATGAGAACACTGAACATAATGAAAAGTGTTCCTTTAGCAATAAACGTTTCAGCTTGCCTTTCAGGCTGCAACAGAGAGACATTTTTCTTTTTTTCTTTTGCGTTTCTGTGGAGGCAATTGGACAGTAAAAGAACACTGGTTTTCTTCTTGGCTGAAAGTTGATGATTTTTGAATGTATGGAAGTAGTTTTCACATGGGGAGGGTGAATAAAAAGAGCAAGACACCGATTAGTCTAAGTAAAAGCACATGCAACAACCTCACTTTCAAGTTAACTATGGCCTGTGTTAGTAGCTGTCTGGTACAAATGTTCATATTATGAGGGTTAAACTTCATTATTTGAAGATATACATAGTTGTGTGTATTTGTATTAAGTTAATAAGTTATGGGTGTGTACAAAGGGTATATATTTTTTGTTTGTTTTTTATTAAAACAAAATATCTTGTAAAATGTGGCATAGGTTCCACTGTTGATGATAAGAAAGAATGGTATAAAGGATTAACCTGCCACCATTAGTGAGTGCATATATCACAAAAGCTGGAATTAGACATTTAAAAAGCTGCCACATATAATAGGTGGGTATAATGACTTTTTACCATAATAATGACATTTTCCATGTTATCTTGGAAAATCAATGGTCTTACAGGTATAGACAAAAAGGAAATAGGTTCATAGGTTTATACTAGGCTATCTGCCCAAGGGCATTTATAAGCCTAGCCCATAGTTATGTGGCTTTCGCCACCCCTTTAGTTTGAATAAAACTATGCCTATTATTTTGCTGTGCCTCTGTCAAGCAGTGACACTGAAGTAATCCCTGGGGTATATCTGCGATCTCCCATCCATTGGTCAAGATTCCTCTTGAACAAGGCCAGTGAGGTGCTCTGCCTCACATGTACTGGGATTTTGTTCCACAGCATAGGGAGTCTCTGGGTGATGAATCTGTCCCTCCAGCACGTTCTATTTATAACCGTGAATACTTAATTGTATTAAGAAATGCAGAGTGCAAATAGCAGTGGTACAGGAGACACATTTGGAAAGATCTGAGCAAGTGAATTTGATAAAGAAAGGATTTCAGGATGGATAGTCTGTGGAATATCAGGGGCAAAGGAAAAGTGGAGTACTTATATTAATTTCTAGAGGAGGTCCAGTAATGATACAAGAGGGAAAAACATAATGGCAGATTTGTAGTAGTAAAGGGCTACTGGCAAGGGATAAGGATTACACTTGTATGTATTTATATTCCACATATAACTGTTATTTTTAAAGTTTGAACAATTTTGGTGAAAATAATCCGTGTTCAGCAGGGAATGCTACTTATAGGTGGGAACTTGAATTTGATTTGTAACAATGACGATGCATCTGGGGGCCTAGAAGGAAAAAATATAACAAAAGAAGGTAGATTTCTGAAGAAATGTATGCAAATATTTAGTATGAAAGATGTGACGTCAGTAGCAGGAACTCAGAATTTACATATTATTCCCCAAGGGACAATAACTGGACTACACTTGGTAGAAATTATATTTCACAGGAACATGCCCATTTACTTGAAAAATTTCATACACATCCAAAAACAATTTCAGATCTTGTTCAAATAATTGGTAAGATAAAAAAGGCAGGGTAATGAAGAAAGTATGAGACACTAGCACTTCCCCACCTATCTGTTAAAAAGAGAGGACTTTAAGAAATAGGTAGTAGAAATTATGCAGGCGTTATTAGGGAAGACAGAAATAACTACAGAAGTTATAGCTAGTATGTAGGATAAAATGAAAGTGGAATTTAGGGTTGAAATAAAATTAAAAAAAAAAGAAATGTTTAAGAAGTAATAAAAGTAATAAGAATTATTAGAGGGGCCAACAAAAATTAAAGTATTACCAAAGAAGGGGAATCTCACAGAGCAGCAGGAGGTGCAGTTGTAGAGCACTAAAGAGAAAATAAGAGAGTATCTGGATAATATGCAGAAGTTTAGAAGGATTGCTATAAAGTAACTGTTTTTTTATAATAACTACAGAGCACAAGAATTTTTTGCCCAACGATGTAGGCAACAGAAAATAAAAAGGATTGCTGGCAAACTTAGGAAACCTTTAAAAAAGCCAAATACTCAGCGACTGATGAAAAATGAAAGTAACCACACAGCCAGATAGTTTTTAGCGCTTTCTTCCACTTTAATATTGTCGTGAACTTCCTCAGAAAAACCAGGAAGCCTCCCAGCATCCTGGTTTTATACTCAAAAACAGGAAATGATGTTATTCTATTATTACAATAATGATGAACTTTTGAATATGAAAAACAATTAAACACACATCAAAAAAGTGTCAAGATGTATTTCTTGTAAAACGTTTCATTTTTTAAAAATTAAAATGTTTGTCTATATAAATCTTGTATACAAGCAAAACAATATGACATAGTCCTATAAGTTCAAAAATGTTAAAACGCTATCTAATATACAAAAATACTATATGTTGATAATTACTGTGCTAGAATCTCAGCTTGAACATTTAAAAAGATGATGGATGATATTGAAAGACTGGTGATTAAATGAATGTATTTATTGATGTAATAAATAGAATCGATTCTCATTTTAGTTAATTTATCTCTCCACTTTCTTCATCCAAAAAGTACATGTATATACACACACACTCCCACACACGCACACATACACACACACACTCTCACACACACACATATTCTCCCACTCAAAAATGTACATAAATATATTTTGTATAAATGCGCTGTGCGCAAGTGTGTTAATACACAAAGGTGAGCGTGCATATGTACAATTGCACAAAAGTGCAAAACTAGACTACTGACTCATCCCTCTATAAAATTCTCTATGGTGAGTGATTATAGTCACCATCTAAACATGTTCAAAGAAATTTATATGTTTAAAAAATAGTGAAAGGACATCTGAGTCTGGTTACCTATATACTAAGAAGCATTTGATGTTGATCGCTTCGTTCAGACCTGGGGGTTCATCAGCCCCTAAACACAACTGCCATAATGTCTCTTTTTGCTCCAATTTATTATTCAAATCACCCGTTAACAAACTTTTCTCGACATGGTCTAAGACAAAGAACTCAAATTTCCTGAAGTCCAAACACACCTGTGAGTGTCTTGCCAAAGAATTATTTCTATCTTTATTCTTGATGGCTAAATTGTGCTCGTAAATCCTACGTTTTAGCATCCTTTTGGTTTTCCCTACATAATAATTGTCACAGGTCGAACAAGTTGCTATATAAACCACATATTCGCTGTGACAATTATAATACTTTGGTGCCCAAAATGTCCTATTTATGTGCTTAAATGTCACAAAAGAGGTGTTGCTAATGTATCAACACTGTCTACAATTCTGGCACGCAAAAGTTCCTTTCTTTCTACTGATTTTTCTGATAGGTACTGTGTATGTTCTGTTTTCTATTTCTAAAATACTTTTTATGTTGGTTACATTTTTGTATGTGAAACATGGTTTTAAACCTATACATGACATAAGTTCTCTATTCCCTAATATTATACCCCAATTTCTTTCTATAATACCCCTTATATTCCACATTTCATTGGATATTGGGAGAGGAAAAGCAGTATGAAAATCTTCAGACATTTTACTGTTTACATTAACGCCTATTGAAATTTCTTCCATATTACCCATCCTATTAGTTGTCAAAATTGGTCCAGCTACTCCGTGTGAGCCTTGCGTCAATTTTGACAACTAATAGGATGGGTAATATGGAAGAAATTTCAATAGGCATTAATGTAAACAGTAAAATGTCTGAAGATTTTCATACTGCTTTTCCTCTCCCAATATCTAATGAAATGTGGAATATAAGGGGTATTATAGAAAGAAATGGTATATAGGAATAGAGAACTTATGTCATGTATAGGTTTAAAACCATGTTTCACATACAAAAATGTAACCAACATAAAAAGTATTTTAGAAATAGAAAACAGAACAAACACAGTACCTATCAGAGAAATCAGTAAAAAGAAAGGAACTTTTGCGTGCCAGAATTGTAGACAGTGTCGATACATTAGCAACACCTCTTTTGTGACATTTAAGCACATAAATAGGACATTTTGGGCACCAAAGTATTATAATTATCACAGCGAATATGTGGTTTATATAGCAACTTGTTCGACCTGTGACAATTATTATGTAGGGAAAACCAAAAGGATGCCAAAACGTAGGATTCTGACACTTTAGCCATCAAGAATAAAGATAGAAATAATTCTTTGGCAAGACACTCACAGGTGTGTTTGGACTTCAAGAAATTTGAGTTCTTTGTCTTAGACCATGTCGAGAAAAGTTTGTTAACGGGTGATTTGAATAATAAATTGGAGCAAAAAGAGACATTATGGCAGTTGTGTTTAGCTGATGAACCCCAGGTCTGAACGGCGATCAACATCAAATGCTTTAGTATATAGGTAACCAGACTCAGATGTCCTTTCACTATTTTTAAACATATAAATTTCTTGAACATGTTTAGATGGTGACTATAATCACTCACCATAGAGAATTTTATAGAGGGATGAGTCAGTAGTCTAGTTTTGCACTTTTGTGCAATTGTACATATGCACGCCACCTTGTGTATTAACACACTGGCACAGCATTTATACAAAAATATATTTATGTACATTTTGAGTGGGAGAATATGTGTGTGTGTGAGAGTGTGTGTATGTGTATGTGTGTGAGTGTGTGTATACATGTACTTTTGGATGAAGAAAGTGGAGAGATAAATTAACTAAAATGAGAATCGATTCTATTTATTACATCAATAAATACATTCATTTAATCACCAGTCTTTCAATATCATCCATCATCTTTTTAAATGTTCAAGCTGAGATTCTAGCACAGTAATTATCAACATATAGTATTTTTGTATATTAGATAGCGTTTTAACATTTTTGAACTTATAGGACTATGTCATATTGTTTTGCTTGTATACAAGATTTATATAGACAAACATTTTAATTTTTAAAAAATGAAACGTTTTACAAGAAATACATCTTGACACTTTTTTGATGTGTGTTTAATTGTTTTTCATATTCAAAAGTTCATCATTATTGTAATAATAGAATAACATCATTTCTTGTTTTTGAGTATAAAACCAGGATGCTGGGAGGCTTCCTGGTTTTTCTGAGGAAGTTCACGACAATATTAAAGTGGAAGAAAGCGCTAAAAACTATCTGGCTGTGTGGTTACTTTCATTTTTCATCAGTCGCTGAGTATTTGGCTTGTTTAAGAGTTATTTTCGGGTCGCCGAAGCTGTTCTCAGTTTGTTTTAAACTTAGGAAACCTGTGACAAACATAATGGAAATATTTATGAAAGACTTAAATTTGTCAAGGTTAGAGGTAGATGAGGCCAAACAACTAATAGTTAAGAAAGTAGGAGATGAGATAAAAATGGTGATGTATAACCAATCTACAGGAAAGTCTCCAGAAATAGATGGTATTCTTGTGGAAGTCTGGTAGTTAGGAGGGAAGAAAGTGATACAAATCTGGAAATTTTTAACGGTATTTTAAAAGGAGGGGAGGCACCAACATCATGGAAAAAAGCTGTGGTGGCTGTCATGCCTAAAGACGGTAAAGACCCATCTGATTCAGCTGCATATAGGTCCATCTCAATTTTAAACCATGATTATAAAGTGTTTATGTCTGTAATGACTAAAAGAATGGCAAAGGTGATGCCAAAATTGATGAGGATCGATGTAGCTTTGTGTGTGTGTGTGTGTGGGGGGGGAACATTTGACAACATTAATAGAACAATGATGATCTAGGGGAAGCAGAATGTAAGAAAATACAACTGTTATCGGTGGGTCTTGATGGAGAGAAAACATTTGGCAGAGTAAGCTGGGAATTTTTGAGTAGGGCATTGGAAGCATTTGTATTTTTTGATACAATAATAAGGTTAATTAGAAGGAAATATGAGAGGTAGAGGCAAAAATGAAAGTGGGAGGGTTCCTGTCTGATAAGTTGTGTCTGAAAAGAGGAATCAGGTAAGGGTGTCCTTTTTCCCCTTTGTTATTTTCATTATATTTAGAGCCACTGGCCAAGAAAATAAGGAACTCGGAAATTCAAGGATATAAATGATTTGATGTTCAAGGAAAGTTGACATTATTTGCAAATTATATTATTGTATACTTGATTCAAAGATTTAAAGTAAACTTTATTGTCATTTAAGACTATACGTGTGTAAATCTAAACAAAATTATGAGTACCAGCTCACCATGAGAGTACAGAAGAAGCATAGGATACAACAAATACAACATTAAGACATATCAAATAAAGGAATTAGAGACTAATGACTTTGCCACAAGAACATAAGAAAAAAGCTAACCCCCACATGCAGTCATATAAATACTGTACAGTAGCAGCATGACAGGTACGATTGATTATTGCACATGAACTAAAATTGCCACTCTTTATGTATTATTGCATAAAGCAAGTAACAGGCAATTACACTTGAATGTAACTATATAACTAAGTAAATAAGTAAATATTGCACATTCCAACAAAACACTATTGTTACGTTAATTTGTGGTGGAGACACTAGGGCTGGTGATGGAACCAGAAACGAACATGTCAGTGTTTTGGAATATTTTGAGAACAGTTCCATTTTTGGAATATAAAATTAATAAAAATAAAATAAAGGCTATAGCTATAAACTATGTACCCACACATGAATTTGACCAGCAATACCCATATTTATGAGGAAACGTTAAGATAAAGTATTTAGGAGTATGGATTATAAAGGATTCAGTTATGGCAGTTAAGGAAATGTAGGAAAAAATTAAGCAAAAGATAATGCAAAAACTGAGAAACTGCTGTGGGTAGCATAGCAAGATACAAGCAGTAAAAATGTTTTTAGTCCCTTTAGTTTTATAGATAGGCAGTGGCGGCTGGTGACTTCAAATCACAGGGGGGCTGCAGGAGACGCTGAATGGGCGGGGTCAAAGGGAAGGGGTGTGGTCAACCATAAAGGGGAGGAGCTATGCACAAAACCACAAAAAAACTAACTTTAATTAAATACGCTGCCCTGGGTGGCAAACCATCATTATGAAAGTCCAATCAAGACAAAAATAAGTGTAGAAGAATAAAAATATTTCAATGCATTGGCTGCATGACAGCTTACTTAATATCTAGATGGAAACAAAAGGTTGTGAGGCATGAAAAAATAAATTACTTTTTAAATACATTACTGGAATGCCAGTCAAAATCAAGTATAAGAAAACCAGAAGCACTCAACTCAAACTACTTCTCCTTGCACTGCAGTTCTAATTATAATATATTCAGCTTTATTAAAGTACCAAGCAACATGCTGAAAGTAGAAATCTATGTGATGCCCCCACTTGTAAAAATGTTTCTTATCCAAAAAAGACCTGCTGCCTGACAACGTTTCATGGGAAAAACATGATAAAAGTAAAAAATGAAAAGCAAACAAGAAACAAGCTCAAGATACATTGCTTAAAGGATTACTGTACAGGTTATGGACCACACATGATTGGCATTCTGTTTAGTTTACGGGTAAAGCCTGTAGAGATGACTGGAAGTCTCCAACAAGTGTAATGAGCTTTTTAAAATAATGGAATCCTGTCCTTTAATACCCAAGGCTTATACATTATCTAGTCAAGTATTCTCTGCATGGCAACAACAGAAAGGCTTTCAATGTTGGCAATTCTTTAACAGTATGCTTATTAAAGCTTACTTGCATCTTACGATGTCAGACAAGCTTACCTTATGGTCATTAAAGCATTGCTACTTAAACACAGAGCAACAGGCACTTTGAGTAATAAGCATAAATCAACAGTACAAAAATATGACAGAAACCAGACCATTCTGCAAAATCAAGGACAGATGAAAAGCCACTGTAGTACTTATGCAGTGTGTCCTCCCCATCCAAGGTAGATACAACTACTCCTTGCCTTGCTTGGACACATCCAGAGTCACTACATGGGGAGTGGGGTGCAACAAGCATGTCACAATTTGAAATCTCTCTGGCTGACTGTGATGGCCCTGACACATTTGTCATACCTCTCAACTTCAAGAGCAAGAAATCTGGACAAAGCCATACACAGAAGTGGGACAAAGGCACAACAAGAAGGACAATTTTAAATATTGCTCTAATAAACTTAGAAAGATAATAGAATAGGTCTTGCATTAGTATGAATTTTCTGAAGGGTATAAAATCTGAAACTCAAATGTCTGTCATTTTCTAACTTCAGTCTTTAGTGATTTGTCACTAATTTGCCAAAAACACAATTTTATGAAAAATGGACCAAAAATGTGATGCAAAAATATAAAATAGACACACAATACAGCTTCTACCTGTCAAAGAAGGGACACTTTAATATTAGTACTGCTACCTTGAGCAGCTGACAAAATAAAAGAATCTACATGCATTTCAAGTAATCTATAACTTTGATTATTACAGTTATTTCTTAATTGTAAACCCTCCATGTTTTCTTCCAAAATTGCTATTTTATGGAGGGATTATTAGGGGAAGAGCAACATTTTGAGCCAAAAATTGGGGACAGTTGAGAGGTTGGCTATGCCTAATTCTATAAAGCAATTTATTTGCATGTACCTCTCAACCTGTTAATGCAGTAAATCTGAACAAGGCCAAATATATTGGGGGCACATATAAACAGTACTAAAAATTGCTCTTTTATAAATTGAGACAGTTGATAAGAACGGCTCTTACTTTAACATGCATTTTTATGAAGGTTATGAAGTCTGAAACTTATTATTTAGTGACTTCTGGCAAATCATTTAGGAATTAAAACTACAAATTTTATGAACAACAAACCAAAAATAAGAAGCAAAAATCTATTCATTCTTTGAAAATCTGGACAGTTGGGAGGTATAGTTCAGCTGGGCCTGTGAGTTTGCTGCCCTTCTTCCCCCTGACAAAATAGTGGTTGAACTGGAGCCTCTGCAGCCATTCCAATTAACCATTACTTGGCTATTTCACTCCATTTACCATAAACACTAATGTGCATACTGCTTTACTTCAATGATTGGACTTCATTTGAAAGTTTTATTTTGTATTTTACAGCACAAACATTAAGTAATCTGTTAAACAAAGCAATGCAGTCTCACAATGAAAACTTAGCATTAAAACTTCTCTGCCCTTGAAACTCACATTCATTGAAACAGCATTGAAACCCACATTCAAAGAAAATACATTTTGCCAGTGGCAGATAAAGATTAATTTTGGGCTGTTTTGAATCATAGGCCCCTTGCATATGAAACATACATGTGCTCTTTGATACACCTTCCTCATTGTACTAAAATTATATTCCTTGTACAATACAGTACACTTGTTAGAGGGTGTTTTAAATTTGTTTTGAACATTTTTCCAGTAAGCAATGAAACAAAACATATGCACCCATAATGGCAAAACTGCCCAGTTGAGAACATTTATCATAAAAAGTCTACTCAGACTTCCACAGTCCACCATTATTAGTAAATATACACAATTCTACAGTCCACCATTATTAGTAAATATGCACAATTCCACAGTCCACCATTATTAGTAAATATGCACAATTCTACAGTCCACCATTATCAGTAAATATGCACAATTCTACAGTGCACCTTTATCAGTAAATATGCACAATTCTACAGTCCATATTCAGTGAATTCAGTTCTTGCCATAGCTGTCAACCTTAGCACAAAAACCTGGACGAAGCCAATAATGGGGAATACAGTCCCAAAAATAGGGACAAATTTAAAATATTCATCTTATAAACTTAGAAAATTGCTAGAAAAAAGGTTGTGCTACTATGTATTCTGAAGAACATGAAGTTTGAAATTCAAATGCCGGTCAATTCTACTGCGGACAGAACAAAACAATTTTCAGCAGAGACGAGGGATTAATACTGCAGACACGTCTTTGTAAAATGGCAGGGCATCAGAGCAAATCCACACAAACACAGGCAGGAGATGCAGACTCCAAACAGAAGCCACCCCAACCAAGAATCAAACCAGAAAACCTATAGCTGTGAGGCAACAATACTACCACCGCACCATCAATTATGCAAGGAATTAAACATTCAGAAACCTGAAGTCTGAAATTCAAATGCCTGTCAATTTTACTGCGGACAGAACAAAACCAATTTTCAGCAGGGATTAAAACTGCAGACACGTCTTTGTAAAATGGCAGGGCACCAGAGCAAATCCACACAAACACATGGAGGAGATGCAGACTCCACACAGAAGCCACCCCAACCAAGAATCAAACCAGAAAACCTATAGCTGTGAGGCAACAATACTACCACTGCACCATCAAATCTGCAAGGAATTAAACATTCAGAAACCTGAAGTCTGAAATTCAAATGCCTGTCAATTTTACTGCGGACAGAACAAAAACAATTTTCAGCAGAGATGCAGGGATTAATACTGCAGACACGTCTTTGCAAAATGGCAGGGCACCAGAGCAAATCCACACAAATACAGGGAGGAGATGCAGACAGAAGCCACCCCAACCAAGAATCAAACCAGAAAACCTATAGTTGTGAGGTAACAATACTATCACTGCACCATCAATTATACAAGGAATTAAACATTCAGAAACCTGAAGTCTGAAATTCAAATGCCTGTCAATTTTACTGCGGACAGAACAAAAACAATTTTCAGCAGAGACGCAGGGATTAAAACTGCAGACACATCTTTGTAAAATGGCAGGGCACCAGAGCAAATCCACACAAACACAGGCAGGAGATGCAGACTCCAAACAGAAGCCACCCCAACCAAGAATCAAACCAGAAAACCTATAGCTGTGAGGCAACAATACTACCACCGCACCATCAATTATGCAAGGAATTAAACATTCAGAAACCTGAAGTCTGAAATTCAAATGCCTGTCAATTTTACTGCGGACAGAACAAAACCAATTTTCAGCAGGGATTAAAACTGCAGACACGTCTTTGTAAAATGGCAGGGCACCAGAGCAAATCCACACAAACACATGGAGGAGATGCAGACTCCACACAGAAGCCACCCCAACCAAGAATCAAACCAGAAAACCTATAGCTGTGAGGCAACAATACTACCACTGCACCATCAAATCTGCAAGGAATTAAACATTCAGAAACCTGAAGTCTGAAATTCAAATGCCTGTCAATTTTACTGCGGACAGAACAAAACAATTTTCAGCAGAGATGCAGGGATTAATACTGCAGACACGTCTTTGTAAAATGGCAGGGCACCAGAGCAAATCCACACAAATACAGGGAGGAGATGCAGACAGAAGCCACCCCAACCAAGAATCAAACCAGAAAACCTATAGTTGTGAGGTAACAATACTATCACTGCACCATCAATTATACAAGGAGTTAAACATTCAGAAACCTGAAGTCTGAAATTCAAATGCCTGTCAATTTTACTGCGGACAGAACAAAAACAATTTTCAGCAGAGACGCAGGGATTAAAACTGCAGACACATCTTTGTAAAATGGCAGGGCACCAGAGCAAATCCACACAAACACAGTCAGGAGATGCAGACTCCAAACAGAAGCCACCCCAACCAAGAATCAAACCAGAAAACCTATAGCTGTGAGGCAACAATACTACCACCGCACCATCAATTATGCAAGGAATTAAACATTCAGAAACCTGAAGTCTGAAATTCAAATGCCTGTCAATTTTACTGCGGACAGAACAAAACCAATTTTCAGCAGGGATTAAAACTGCAGACACGTCTTTGTAAAATGGCAGGGCACCAGAGCAAATCCACACAAACACATGGAGGAGATGCAGACTCCACACAGAAGCCACCCCAACCAAGAATCAAACCAGAAAACCTATAGCTGTGAGGCAACAATACTACCACTGCACCATCAAATCTGCAAGGAATTAAACATTCAGAAACCTGAAGTCTGAAATTCAAATGCCTGTCAATTTTACTGCGGACAGAACAAAAACAATTTTCAGCAGAGATGCAGGGATTAATACTGCAGACACGTCTTTGTAAAATGGCAGGGCACCAGAGCAAATCCACACAAATACAGGGAGGAGATGCAGACAGAAGCCACCCCAACCAAGAATCAAACCAGAAAACCTATAGTTGTGAGGTAACAATACTATCACTGCACCATCAATTATACAAGGAGTTAAACATTCAGAAACCTGAAGTCTGAAATTCAAATGCCTGTCAATTTTACTGCGGACAGAACAAAAACAATTTTCAGCAGAGACGCAGGGATTAAAACTGCAGACACATCTTTGTAAAATGGCAGGGCACCAGAGCAAATCCACACAAACACAGGCAGGAGATGCAGACTCCAAACAGAAGCCACCCCAACCAAGAATCAAACCAGAAAACCTATAGCTGTGAGGCAACAATACTACCACCGCACCATCAATTATGCAAGGAATTAAACATTCAGAAACCTGAAGTCTGAAATTCAAATGCCTGTCAATTTTACTGCGGACAGAACAAAACCAATTTTCAGCAGGGATTAAAACTGCAGACACGTCTTTGTAAAATGGCAGGGCACCAGAGCAAATCCACACAAACACATGGAGGAGATGCAGACTCCACACAGAAGCCACCCCAACCAAGAATCAAACCAGAAAACCTATAGCTGTGAGGCAACAATACTACCACTGCACCATCAAATCTGCAAGGAATTAAACATTCAGAAACCTGAAGTCTGAAATTCAAATGCCTGTCAATTTTACTGCGGACAGAACAAAAACAATTTTCAGCAGAGATGCAGGGATTAATACTGCAGACACGTCTTTGTAAAATGGCAGGGCACCAGAGCAAATCCACACAAATACAGGGAGGAGATGCAGACAGAAGCCACCCCAACCAAGAATCAAACCAGAAAACCTATAGTTGTGAGGTAACAATACTATCACTGCACCATCAATTATACAAGGAGTTAAACATTCAGAAACCTGAAGTCTGAAATTCAAATGCCTGTCAATTTTACTGCGGACAGAACAAAAACAATTTTCAGCAGAGACGAGGGATTAAAACTGCAGACACATCTTTGTAAAATGGCAGGGCACCAGAGCAAATCCACACAAACACAGGCAGGAGATGCAGACTCCAAACAGAAGCCACCCCAACCAAGAATCAAACCAGAAAACCTATAGCTGTGAGGCAACAATACTACCACCGCACCATCAATTATGCAAGGAATTAAACATTCAGAAACCTGAAGTCTGAAATTCAAATGCCTGTCAATTTTACTGCGGACAGAACAAAACCAATTTTCAGCAGGGATTAAAACTGCAGACACGTCTTTGTAAAATGGCAGGGCACCAGAGCAAATCCACACAAACACATGGAGGAGATGCAGACTCCACACAGAAGCCACCCCAACCAAGAATCAAACCAGAAAACCTATAGCTGTGAGGCAACAATACTACCACTGCACCATCAAATATGCAAGGAATTAAACATTCAGAAACCCTTAAGTCTGAAATTCAAATGCCTATCAATTTTATTTAACATTTTTTAATCAGGACAGTCTGACTTGGAACAAATAAACAAATTTTCAGCAGAGGCCCAGGAAGAAATAATGCAGACATGTCTTTGTAACATGGGAGGCACAAAAGCAAACCCACACAAACACAGGGAGAAGATACAGACCCCACAAAGAAGGAACCCCAGCCAAGAATCAAACCCAAGAACCTGCAGCTGTGAGGCAACAATGCTACTACTACACCATCAAATATCAAGCATTGCAACATTTACAAACCACAGATATTATGAGGAACAGATCAGATCGAATATGAGGTAAAAATCTGAAATTTTTTTACAAATGGTGGTGGGTAGGGAACTCAAGTCTTTAACACCTGCATACAGGGTACAGGGTTCAAGCCTGAGGCATTCCCTACCACACCACCATAAGCACCTGGGGCATTTTCACACACACACACACACACACACACACACACACACACACACACACACACACACACACACACACACACACACACACACACACACACACACACACACACACACACTCCAATAAAGCACAAGCAGCATACACAAACTCCAGTAAAGCACAAGCAGCATACACAAACTCCAGTAAAGCACAAGCAGCATACACAAACTCCAGTAAAGCACAAGCAGCATACACAAACTCCAGTAAAGCACAAGCAGCATACACAAATAAAACGCACAAACTCAAGCACCATACACAAATAAAAAGCACAAACTCAATAAATATAAACATTGTAAATTAAAAGGCACCTTACCTGAATGAATACATCCAGAGTTAACGTCCGTACATACATCCTTCCCGCGCAATACTGAAGACCCGCGAGATCCCAATGCTCCTTCCCGACGAGATCCCTAAGGCTCTGTCCCGAGTCCCTGCTGCTCCTCTTGCAGTCCGGACGCGTCCCATAATCCTGGCGGGTCTGTGCACTGTAAAAGTGCACAGACGCTCCTTGTGTCCCCCTATGGGGACGGCCGGGCTGCCTTGAGCATGCGCATAGACCGATAAGCCGGGACTCGGTCTATGTGCGAAGTCCGTGAATTTAAAAAAATATATTTTTTTTATTTTTCATTTTTTTTTCTTTCTTTTTTTATTTTTGAGGGGGCTGCAGTCCGGCAGCCCTATGCCACGAGCCGCCCCTGTAGATAGGTCAGGCATATTTTTATCAAATATACAAGAAGTTGTGGAAAAAAATTAATAAAGAGTGAAGGATTTTGTTTGGAAGGGGAAGAGGGCAAGAGTCAAGTGGGATATTTTGATCCTCCCAGCAGAACAAGAAGGCTTAGGATTACCTATTTGAAGGTATATTTCAGAGCTACACATTTAAGGCTGTTATATACATATATAACACACACAGGAAGCTGCAATTCATAGTGGAAAGGGGTGATAATAAAGCAGGGGGTTAATTCAAGAAATAAGGAAAAAATGGGATTTTGGTTGCATATCCTTAAGGAGAATAACAACAGTCATACAGAATATTATATAATATTCATAAAGTAGCAGAAAGTATACTAAGAATTAAGCCACCACTGGAATGGAGAGAGGAGATTTTGATGATAAGGATGACCTCAATTAGAGGTACAGAGACTAGACAAGAGGGAGTTGGAATTTATTGGAGGAAACAGGCAAAGGAACCAAGGCATTAGGAACAAATAATTCGAGATGGAAAGGTAATAGGATGGGAAGAGGCCAAGAAGTCATTTTGATTGCTTTCCTTGTCAAGGATTGAGATCAGAATATAGACAAAGAAAAAGGGATAATTGAATTCTAAATGGAAGCCCTATACTGGTTGAGTTTTTAATTGAATCTGGTACAGAAGTTGCTGTTAAAAAGCGGATAATTAGTAAAGCATGTAAAATATTGCAAGATAACTATAAGAATCAATCAGAAGAGGTCAGAAAATATTCGGAAGAGAGATTAGATAGCATTATGCAAAGAAACAATGAGAGAACATATGTATGGCTCTCAAATATGCAACAAAGTTTATAAGATTTGGATTTTTACCTGGTAGTATTTGCAGAGAGACTTTTATACCCCAAGAAGTTTCCAAATGACTTTTCTTCCAGTAGATGGCAAATGTTGGAGGTGTGATGGGGAAGAAAGAAGTAACTGGGAACGTGTGTTTTGGGAGTGTAATGACTTGGCAGACGTTAAAAATTCCCTACAGAGTACTTTTTCAGGAATAATAGGTGAGCAAATAAGTATAATGAAGGAAATTATTTTTTTGAGCTGGGATGCAGGATCTGGATTGCCTAGACACGGTAAGATCTTGTTAAGTTTAATTCTGGTGGCTGCCAAGAAAGCGATTACTAGGAAATGGAAATCAAAATCTAAAACTATACTTGAAGTGATAGATATTGTAACAGAGGCAAAAGAACAGGAAGTGGGATTTTTAGAAAAGGGTAGGAGTAAATTACATAGGAAAAATGGAAATTGTGGGAAGAGTACATGCAGGAAAAATGTTTTGTAGGAGAAACGAGGTTTAAGACAAGAAAATAATTGAATAATTTATGTAATGTTGCTTAGATTATATTATAGTTATATATCCCATAATGTTTGTAAATGAGAACTTGTTAAAATGGTTTGATTACTTTTATATAAATGCAAGTTTGCCTATGTCACAAATGATAATTCAATAAAGGTGTTTTTTATTAAAAAAAAAAGAATCTTTGGGTGCGAAGAAAGAAAGAAAATTCTTGGAGACGTCTTCTAGTCCTTTACTTTGTAAGCTTCACATCATAGTTACAAAATTCAAAGTGCTTTCTCTGCAGTCATTGTTATCCTTCCTTACGCCTTCCAGTTTTCTGGTAACTTTTGATGTGAAAGATGCTTACCATCACATTCCAGTCAGCAACAATTTCAGTTACTTTGCATTTCTTTGTATCTGGGTTACATTTGCAGTCAGCTGTATTGCCTTTGAGTTATCTAGAACTCCAAGAGCCTGGTTCCGGTCACAGCTCATTGCTGGTTGCAGAGCATTCACATTTTCCTTACTTACACGATTGTTGTATTTTTGCAGTGTAAGAATTTCTGGCTTGGGTACTAAACCTGTTTTTCAACCTGGCATTTAAGGTGAACAGAGAGAAATCTTTAATTCCTTCTCAGAAAACAGTGTTTCTAGTGTGTCCTTTAGATACAGCACTTATGATGGATTTCTTCCTCAAGAAAAAGTGAAGAATTGCAGGGAACATTTTCTTTTCCAAATTAGACTCAGGCATCTGCCAGAGAGTATGTTAGAATTCTAAATTTGATGGCCTCAACTGTTCTCATGATTCACTTGGCTAGGCTTCACATGAGAAAGATTCATTGGTTTGTCAATTTACTTTACACCCTCAATCTTTTCAAATTGCAGTACTAGAGTTTGTAAAAAGGGATTTGAATTGGAGGGTAGATCAGTTGTCTGTCAACCCAGGTCTTCCCTTCTCCCTGCCAGCCCCTACTCAGCTTACATGGTTTTGCTTGGATATACAGAAAATCGAAATATATATTTATTTATGGGGGGTTTTGCAATTTGTTCGTGGTTGAATGTAGGAGTTATGACAAAGCAACTTTAGATGTTAGTTTTACTGCAGAAGTGTCCATGTGATAGGGGTAAATGAGATTGATGGACTGTAGATGCAAGGGATGACAGGATAGGGCTAGAATAATGACAGTAAAGTGTTCATTTATAACTGTGGGAGCAGGCATAGGTATGCACATTCATGGTTACCTATGATTAATAGTCTTTATGAAAGATACCAAGGTAGCCTTCTTGGACTTCCTGTATATAGGACCTCTCTTGTTTGGTGTTGATGTCAGTAGTATTCTCAAAGGAG
The DNA here is from genome assembly GCF_019279795.1 of Protopterus annectens. Taxonomy (NCBI): domain Eukaryota; kingdom Metazoa; phylum Chordata; order Ceratodontiformes; family Protopteridae; genus Protopterus; species Protopterus annectens. Next base: position 1,952,211,298 of record NC_056725.1, on the reverse strand, counting down.
GTGGAAGAGCAGTGAAGACCTTCACAGCGGTGGGAGCACAATTTCAGTGCCAAATGTGGTTTAATTGAGAGCAACAGTCAGTGTACCACAGGCACAGAGGAAGGGGCTAACAGATTTGTACCTTCTAAAACAACCACCCACCCAGAGGAAGAAGTTTCCACTGCTGTATTGGGTGCTCACAACAGCCCCAGAACAGACAGTAGCGATCCTGACAGATTATTCAACTGCTGCTTCTTGGAAGTAATAAGGGGCACTGCTACCTCACCTCCACTGGCAGAAGTGTCCAAAGATCATACAAAACAGGTGGGACAGGGACAAAATATCTTGGTTTTAACTGGATTTTTTTACTAAGCAATTCCCCAGTGCCAAAGTCCTTACCATACACCTTGCCCTATCATAGACGGACAGGACAGCAAAATATACACAAACAACTACAAAACAAAAACATCCTACAGATTCTACCAGACTAGATAGGTCAAGACTATAGTTTCAGCTCCTCCCTTCATTCACCAGGGCTACCATACCTGCTTTAGCCTCCCCAGGCTTAACCTGACCATGTCCAGGGCTGGTGAGGAGATCAAGGACACTAACACAGTGCATATATCTGTTGGGAAGTCTGTTTCAACTCGGGTGTCTCCACAGCAGCCTTGGGAGCTCAGCAATTTCTGCCTTCAGGGGGAGCATGCATACTTATGCTGCACAGAGCCCACCGGGTCATAATGATTATTTATTGCAGTCAGTCTAGCCCCCCCCCCCCACCAGGATGGGGGAGTCAATGTCAAACTCTCATTCCCATCATACCTGTCAAACTCTTAAAGCAAAAAATCTGGACAGAGTCATAAATAAAAGTGTGACCAAGGCTCAACAATAGGGACAATTTTAAATATTGCTCTTACAAACTTAGAAAGTTGATAGAATAACAGATTTTGCATTACCATGAATTTTCTGAAGGGTGTGAAGTCTGAAATTAAAATGTTTATTATTTTCTAACTTCAATCTTTAATGATTTGCCACTAATTTGTCAGAAAACTACAATTTTATGAAAAACTGACCAAAACTATGAGGCAAAAATCTGGACATTCTGCAAAAATCTGTGCAGTTGAGAAGTATGTCTCCCATCCCCCCACTGCAGGCTGTCCAGTGCTCATGCTTATCGAACATGGGACATCTGAAAATACAGTAAAAGCTTTAACCCTGTACATCACTGTGCCACTGTACTCATAACTATTTTTGGTGCCAGAGAAGATAAGGGATCTCATGCCCATACTGGTTCTCAATGACATAACCATGCTGAAAGAATTGCGAATGGTCTCCGTGCAAGCTGCATTTCCTTGTTTAGATCCTGGAGACTAGATGTACTGTTTGAACTGATGGGATTCCTCTTTGGATATCAGAATTATACAGCAAAATATAAGGTACTCAGGATACAGGCCAGTTATTACCGATTTGGAAGCCTACCCATCATTTTCATCACAACTTCCTAAGTGTTCATCAAGTGTTTGGCAGTAGTGGCAGCCTACCAGCAGCTTCTAGAGATCATCTTTCCATACATTAATTATTGACTCCTTTTTGCCACAACTGGAAAGGAATTCCTGCAGCATTCTCACTCTTGGATCAGATTGTTCAGTTCCCTGGGCATTATAGTGAAATTTCTTAAATCTCGGCTTTGTTCCATGCAACACATATTCTTCTTAAGGTGAAGTCTGGACAATAAAGCCTATAGAAATTTCGGTACTTGCGTATTATCGCAACCACGCTTTCTCGATGGTGCATTGTTATTATGTACACTGCCTAACGGCAGAATAATCCTCAAAACAAAAACTGTCGTCGGTGCCAAAGAAGGGAAAAAAGTGAGCAGGCAGTTTGATATGAATATCTTCATTTACATTATATTTGGTGTTAGACTTATGTTACAATTAGGGAAATTAAGCAAAAACTATGAGAGAATGTAATATCCAAAATGAACATTGAACTACCTTGTTAACTGTATTTGTTATTATCAGTATTCATTTTATTGTAGAATTTGATAAGAATAAAAAGGAGCTAACTTTTTACAAACCTGCTGTCCTTCGCTTTAACCATCTACAATATATATCGTAAGATGACTTTCACATAGTGAGGCAAAGTGCGTTTTCTATCTGCTAGGACTGAAATATTATGTCAGATAATGAAGATATCCGCAGTAATTCATGGGACTTTATCTCTACCCATCAGTAATGCTAGACCAAAAAAAGCCCCCAAAAATTCAAGGCTAGCTTGTTCAACGCACCAGCAACTGTATACCCCTTTTTACAGCCTCTTACAAGAACTTCTGTGCCATGACAGCTGGAGCATGAAAGAAAATAACTACCTTTTTACACTTTTCCCAACATAGACTGATCAAATCTCCTGCAAAATAACACAGAGTCCAATGTCATTTAAATAAATATTGTTGTAGCTGCAATGTCTGTCAGACACTCCTACTTACTACTGTTAAATGAAGTGCAAGACAACAATGACGACTTTCTGAAAAATACAACTACCATGTTGGCGGAAATGCTTGGCTGTGAATACACAAATAGCCTGGCGAGAATGCACTGTTGCGGTAATACGCAAGTACCGAAATTTCCTGTTGGAGGGCAAGGTTTGATACAGTGGGTCTGTACCTCAAGGTACTTAAAATATATAGCATCTGTGATTCACAATGTACCTTGTGCCCATTTGGCACAAGTGACTCCTGGAGAAGCCCCTCTGGTTCCAGTGAAACCAACACAGTTGGACAATGTTATCCACATATGTGTGGATTTACATAAGAAATTATTCCAGTTGTGTCTGCGTACACCCAACTTAAACAAAGACTGTTTGAAATACTATAGCCCACTTCCATAGTTACTGTGATTGTGCGTATCTTTGGATGGAGTGGTAGCTGGGGGGAATTTCCAGACTGGGGGCCAGACAGCTCATAATTTTTCATCTCCATTAGAGGTCCAAATCCATATCACTGTGCAGGAACTCTTAGCAGTACTACTCACTTTGCAAGCCTTCTAGGACTGCATGCCAGAGATGTCATGAGTGATCCATGTGGACATTGTGATGGTATTCTGTTACATCTGTGATGACTCACCACTGGACCAATAAACACTGGTAACAGTGGGGGATATGCACTGGAAGGATGACAAGGCACACACACAGTATGTCTAGATGCAGCTTTCTGCATCAAGTGCAGTTTCCCTTAAGAGCGCACCAAACCAACAGTCAGTCCAGGGCTGGTTTGTCCCTCTTTCTCCAGATCCCAATAAGACTCCCACTAGCACAGTTATAGATTTGAGTTCTCAGCTTAGTGGCCAAGCCAAGACCTCCAGCACCTTCTCTGTCCAACCAATGCTTTGTGCCCCTGCCCAAGTAGCAGACACGCACACTCTTTGAGGTTTGATGTACACATACACACCTGGGAAAGTCTGGCATGGGTTTACTAGCTATGCCCCCTTTTGCTCAGACTGTAAGGTACTTATCACAGCCAACAGCCAACCTCTTATCAGCCACTTTAAGGCCCTTAACAAAGGGTGTCCAATCTTTACTGTGTAATATTAATATTAATACAAATGGTAGTCTGACCAAGAGCAAGGCTATTAAGAGTGGCCCACACTGTGTCACCAAATAAATAAGCAAGTACTCTGAAAACTTAAATATGTCTCACAAAGATCAGCCACAATTAAATATTTAAATATATTTAATAATACATAATAAAAGAACAAAAAAAAATACTCAGTATATATTCACAGTGACATCAGAGTTTAAAACCACTGGAAATATTTAAAACAGCATTGCAGGACAGTCTCACATAAATAAAGAAAAACATCTAAACTATGCTTCTCTATATTCCTGACTGAATCTAAGAGAATTGCTATACCCTAGTTGACTTGTTTAAGAGCAAGGCAAATGTGGTGAATGGATCTTTTAGCTGATGTTGTCAGGTCCAAGACAGAATACAGAATGCTGTGTCTCACTCAGAGACTTCTTAAGTTAATATCTTAAATATTACTGCTGGGATAGCTCACAGAATAACATCATTTCTTGTCATCTGACTCTATCTCAGGTGTAAAACCCACTGCTGGAAGCTAGCAGTATTTAGCATCTACCTGTGAAAATACATAGACCTCAGATCTTTAGTAAATGCTGGCAGTCATAAAACAGTTACTTCCCTTCACAGTTCAAGACTAGTAATTATTTTGCTTTAAAGGCAATACAGAAATATCCCGAGTACAGACATTCTGTATCTAGCTGCCATAAAGTAATTTAATTTCAGCTATTTTTCTGAAGTTTTGCTGGACTGAAGTTAACCTCCTTTCTTCGAGTTTCCACTGTTAAAATATATACATTTAAACAGTTACAATAGTGCATGTACATTTCTGTTGCATTCCACTAGGGCATGCTGTGAGTACATTTTAAGCACAAGCACTTTATAAAATATCTTTTCAACACACATGTCTGTACAAACCTTGTTTGATGTACATATGACATACGGTTCTGATACATGTGTAGCACAAGCGTCTTATATCAATCATGTTGATATTCACAAATGACATATTATTTACAAAATTCCAGATAGCTGGGCTGGCAGTATCTCCTTTTATCACAACGTCAGCAAACAAAATGGTCCTCACTTCTTCCTCTGCAGGAAAGCCTAGAAGCTGAGAGAATGAGCTGTTGCCTCCAACCTCTTTCTCACAGTAGGAAAGGCCAACATCTTGACAGATAGGCTGAGAAGAAAGCTGCATCTGCCTCACATATGCTGTAGTGACATCTGCTAAAAGTACCACCACCTAAGGTCCCTTTAGTGGTCCATTAGGGTCAACATAGGGACAAATTGTATTGTAACATGTTATCTATGAGGTTCTACTGGAGAACTCCTTTGAGGGGGTCCTGGTACCAAGTAGATGCCTGATACTGCCTTGCCATGGCAGGGAGTGATCCCACAGGCAAACCAGGGACTCAGCTTCACATGGGTGGGGAGCCTGTTCCGCAGCATGGGGATCCTCTGAGCCGCATATCTGTCTCACCAACATGTCCTGTTTATGTTGAAAGCAAAATGTAAATCCTTGGATTTAATGGTTCTGATGCTGTGTGTTTTATGGATGTGTAAAATATCCACCAGTGCTGGATCTGAGAGTGCCTTGTATGCCAAACATAGATTACCTCTCAATAATCTTTAGGAGACTGAGTGTAGAGATAGAGCTTTAAGGTGATCCATATAGGACAATGTGTTTATACCCCAGATTCTCTTGGTACGGAAATTTTGTGGACATTGCAACTGTTGCATATGTCTGGGCAGATGCATGCCAGAAGGGACATTATACTCGATGATGGATCTGATAATGGCCAAGTAAAGTGTCACAAAGCATTGGTTGGACAGAGAAGGTGCTGGAGGTCTTGGCTTCCTTGAACCTGGATGCTATGCTCTTAGTTATACATTTGGTGACATGGAATGATTTTCTCACTACCATGGCCACATGTTGATCAAAGGTGAGGTCACTGTCTAAATATGTTCCTAGATGCCAGACTACCAGGTCAGCTCATAGGGATGTCTTATTGTTGGAGTAATTAGCCTGGGTGCCCATTTTCCCAAAAGGCAGTAAAATGCATTTCTTGTTGTTGAGTTTTATTCTGTAACTTTGGCACCAGTCATTTGTCTGTGTTAGACCATCTTGTAACATGTTTGTTTGATGAGGGGATTCTATGACAGCTGTCAATATGCAGTCATCTGTAAACGTCACCCTTGATACTAACCTTTTGTTCTTACCGTCGCATCATCCTTGGTTTAGGTGGAATGCTGCTCAATGCAAGGCACATAACTGCCTGAAACATATATTCAGAGAGGTCAATAATTTCTCTCTTCATATAGTCCAGGGAGGTGCGTCTCAAGTCATTAATACCCGCATGGACTATGATAGGATCATACTGGTATCTGTGGTGTAGTGACTTGAATGCATGCATAACATGGTGGATTATGGCTCCAGATAAGCAACTAGCTTTGATCATCTCCTTGTTCAGTCTGGTGAGTGGGACATCTGCATGTCTGCAATGGAGTCCTCTGTGGCAAGGATTATGGGTAATATGTTTGCTTGCCTTAAGGGGTTTGCTCCTGGGGCTTCAGTGGGTGTAGGGACATATGTGTGATGTTTGATGTTGCTTTTGGTGAGTGCTTTAGAGATTGTTGAGGATAGGTGTTGCCATTTATAGGTTTAGGAGATCTTTGAAGTTTGGGAAGATTGCTTTTTAGTGCCTCAGCATAAGTTGTTATATGTGTATGGTGAACATTATGTGTGGTGGATGTAGTGTGTGTGTTTGTGTGTGTGCGTTGTTAACAACCTTGTTTGTAGGCAAGATTTTTGCCTCCAGTGAAATTATGTACGTGCATCTCTTGCATACTGTGTTTGTTTCTTTAAGGACTAAATTTTTGTCTGTGAACATGAGACAGTCTTGATGTGCTTATATTCACCAAGCTGACTACAGAGACATTTGGAAATTGCATACCCATGTTGTCCTGACCTGTTTTTGTGTGGGCTACTGTTGGTTATGGACTTGGTTATACTGAGGTCTCCTTGGGAGGTCTTTTGGGTTTGGTAGTAGACTGGTTTAGTTTGCACTAAGATTTGATAGTGGTGCCGTTTAACTCGTATCCTAGATGCTGCATGCTTATCTCCATGCAGTGGCTTTGTTTTAGCCACACTAAGTTACAGGTTTTAGTTCTACAGGTAGTTTTTTTTAGATACAATTTACTATCTAGGCATTTGTGTCTGTACAGGGCAATGAAAATGGAGTGGGATGGACTTTTGGAAGTCACATTACCATAAGGAGTGGAAGCCAGAGGCAGTCTTTTTAAACCAAAATAGGAAAGGTTCAAGCTGCAAGAAGCAAACCTCATCTGGAGGGGTCCAGTATTGGAGCTCTGTGGTTAGTATTTAAGAAACTTTAACTTAATGTCTCACTGGGTCTTGGGCAGACACAATGGGAAACAAATGTCGAAAAGTAAACAGAAAGGCACTAGAATGTAACTTTAGCCAGGTAAATGATAAGCGGAGGACTCTAGCAGCAAAACTAGAATATAAACACCTATAAAAGTACCGAAGCACAAATTCTGGAGCAGAATTAACAATGCTGCTATTGCAGTCCCATCACAGACTAAGACACCAGACTATGCAGAAATTTACCAGTAATGCTGTTTATGCTGTAATAAATAACTAAAAAAGGCTCAAAACTGGTTGTTGGTAAAGGACAGTAATCCTCATATAGGATTTTCATTCAGCCTTCATATCAGCTTATTCTTTAATGTGTAACCAGGCATTTGTGAGGTAAATAGTTTAAATCTGCAAAACATTGTGCTTCAAAATGTTTAAGAATAGAAGTATTTCATTATGAGGCAGTACAGCTGAGGGGCAGCCATTTTCCGTAAGGGGAATGGGGACATCTTGATTTGTGGCCTTTGCTTCACAACTCAGAAATGTTGAGATTTTGCAAGAAATGTTTAGCTGTTTCTGAATCTTTTCACTGAGCAAGTTGTGATAGTGACTAAGGACAAGTCAAGCCAGATCCTTGGAGATTTCAAAGCAGAGACATTGTGAGTGTAACCATTGAGGCATTACTTTTAACATTTTGTTGTGAAGTTGCATTTCCTGTCACAGATTCTGAAAAGTGCTGTTTTTGTTTTACTGAAACCAAACTGCAGGAAGTGTCATCAAACCATTTACAGTAAGCAGCAAGGTCTTGCTTCCTGTGGCTTACTGTGAGATAAATGTGCAGATTAGTAGATGATTTTAGTTATTCTGAGGATATTCTTCTTCTGGATACCCTCTCTCAGATATCTGTACAGGGTCCTTTTATTTATATATAGCCTCTCCCCATCAGACACATCCAGCACAGTGATAGGAGCCATCCAGAGGTTTGTCATGCAGACAGCAGTTGAAGTAGTTTGTGACCTCACCAGCATCCCAGTAATGAGGACAGTAATGCCATAACCTTTACTTAGTGTGAGGGATGTGCTATGGCCATAACCTTTCTTTAGTGTGAGGGATATGCAGCCCACATCACTAAGGGAAACCACTGTCCATTCCTTATTCGAGTGCATGTCTTCATGCCGCCATTGTGAAGGCTACTGACTTTGCAGTTTGGTGAGCTAAACATGTCCCAGGATCACATTTGCTTTGACACCATTCCAAGGATCATGGCATTTCATGAACTGAACCACCCCTCTTCCAAGATAAGTGCATCTGTCCTCCCACTCCATTTCCAGCAGATGCCTGAGCTACTATTCAAAGCCAGGTGACCTGATTCTGTAGTTGAGGCTTTACCTCTCTATGCCATTGGAGGTGACTGGTGTTTATGTATTATCAGTAGTGTTTATAGTTCTGGAAATATTACCATGTGTTTGCCATTTGGTCATTGTGTACTGGTTTTGCCTGTAGAAGCTCAGGATAAATTATTAGCCTGGAGTAGGGTGCAACATATATTTATTTTTTTTCTCTTAGGGTTTTCATTAAATCAAAAAGTCTTGAAAATGTGACATCGGTTCAAATGGAGATGGGAAGAAGCAACTGTTTAGATCAGCCTGCCAAGCAGTGTGTGCATATAAGACAAAATTGGAAATACACATTCAGATGAACTGTCATGTATAAATAGGTGGGAGTGGTAGATTTTTACCATAATGGCTACTCTAGACATTGTATCTTGAAATGTAAATGGACTAGTGTAGACAAAAAGGAAAAAAGTATTGAGTTAAAGAAATGTAGGGTGCAAATAGCAATGTTGCAGGAGACACATGAACAGAATATCATGGATAGAGGAAAAGGGGAGTAGTAATTATGATTGTTAGATGGGCTCCATTATGGATAAAAGCGGGAAAAAGACATTAATCTCGTGCAGTTGCTACAGAGTGATCACATTATGTGGCTCATCAGCTACCTCCTGCCACTGTAATCATCTGTTTCCTTTATGAATATTTATAATGTGTGGTTTTCTAAGCATGGTGAACATTTTGTTTTATTTTTTTATTACTGACAGGATGGATTTCTTAATCCAGAAGGCTGTCTTGTGTAACTGTACAGATGTAATAGTGACTTCTGCCACTGTTTCTGGGTCATTTTATTTTGGGAGAGTTATGCTGATGGCACCTTGTGTAGAAGGCTTGCTTGATTTGGTATATATAACTATGACTCGATTTAGTACGGCTACCTTTGAGATGTTCTCTCATCTTGCACTTCAAGTCTCTGTGCAAAGTGAGAGTTTTCATAAGTCATATGTTTTCTGTGTTTTTGTTTGGCTCTACTCCCACCATATTATGCCTTCATAGGTTCATAGGTAGGTACTAGGCTATCTGCCCTAGGGCATTTAAAAGCCTAGCCAGAATGTGTTGGCTTTCGCCTCCCGTTTAGACTAAATTCCTGAGCCTCTGTCCAGCAGGGCCATAGAAGTGATCCCAGGAGTAAATTTATGATTTCCCATCCACTCATCAAGATTTCTCTTGAAGAGGGTAAGTGAGGGGCTCTGCCTAACATGGACTGGGATTCTATTCCAGAGCAAGGGAAGCCTTTGGGATATGAATCTATCCCTCCAGCATGTCCTATTTATTGCTGTGCTAAGGTTTAAATCCCTGAACCGTGTCGCTCTAATGGATTTGGAGCATGTCCAGCAATTCCGGGTTAGACATGGCCTTGTACGTCAGGCAGAGATCGCCTCTGAGTAGGCGGTAAGCTTCTGAGTAGAGCTGGAGTTTCTTTAGTCAAGCTGCATAGGGCATCTGTTTGAGGCCCACGATCCTCTTGGTGAGGTATTTTTGAGGTCTCTCCAGCTGTTGCAGGTGTCGGGTAAGGTACATCCCAAATGGGGCATTGTACTCAATTATGGGCCTGATGAGCGATTAGTAGACGGGCACAATGACCTCTCGATCTAGATGTGAACCCTTTTGTGATTAGGTGAGCTATATAGAAGGTTTTTCTAACCACTTTGGCAATGTGATTGTCAAAGGAGAGGTTACTATCTGCTTGGGTCCCCAGATCCCCAATTACTTCTTCCATACTTAGTGGATTACCTCCTATGTGGTAGTTTGTGGGCACTTTGTTTTTCCCAAAGGGGATGACTATGCTCTTATTGGCATTTAGCTTGAGGCCACGGTTCTGATACCAGGTATCCGTCTCTGTAAGGCCCTTCTCGAGGATGCTTGTGTCAGCCAGCGAGTCGATTATGGCTCCCAGTTTGCAATCATCTGCAAACTTGGTAAGCCACAGTCCTCCCGTGTTTACCTGTACCTCAGAGAAGTATATACCGAACAAGAGAGGCCCCAGGACTGAGCCCTGTAGGATGCCACTTGTAACCGGTTTAGAGTCGGATATGGCACCCATGACTCTGATCATGTGAGTTCTATCCCTGAGCCAGTTTGCAACCCATCTTGTGACATATGGCTTTGGTAACTATTTTGAATAAGTCAACTAGATTTAATAGGCAAGATATGCCTTTAACAAAGCCGAATTGGGTAGGGTCCAGTGTGTGGAGGTTCCCAATGTCTTTATGAGATCCATGATGATGCACTCCATAGCCTTGCAGACCAGGCTAGTCAGGCTTATAGGGCGATAGTTCCCGGGATCCGTTGTGGCGCCACCTTTGTGGAGCGGGATCACTGTTGCTGTATGCCATTCTTTGGGTACATAACCTGTGGTAAGGCTGAGTTGGAACAGTGAATTTATGTGAGGGTTTAGTTCATTTTGGAGCTCTTGTAAGACGCAGCCCGGGATACCATCCGGTCCCATTGATGCTGAGTTTTTTACTTTGAAGAGGGCTGCTTTCACCTGTGTGTCTGTGATGTCTGGGGGACTGCATTCTTCTGGGATAGACACTGGCCCTTTTGGGGGGGAAGGGGGGGTAAAGTTTGCACTGAACCTGTCCACCAGGATGTTGGCAATGTCAGTGGGTTCAGTGTATTTTTTGCCATTTTGCACCAGCTCAGAGCAGATCTGAGAGTTGCCACCCAGATTCTTGATGTAGCTAAAGAATGCCTTGTGATTATCTTTAGAGTCTTTGGCGATTTTTCTTTCAAAGCTAGCCTTTGATGATTTTATGAGGGATCGAAGTTTCATGCTAATACTGATCAGGGATGCCTTCCCTTTTTGGGATTTTGCCTTATCATGTAATAGTTTCCTCCTTCTGTTGTATAGCTTATTTATGGCTGGGGTCCACCAGACTGGTCTCCTGTTTTTGGAGGAGTGAGTCTTGGTTTTACTTGGGATGGCACGATTCATGCATTCCTGTTGGTGCTCATAGAGTGCATTTGTAAATGATTCTGTGGTTTGGGTAGCATTTTCCATTAGCCCAGGGGCTTTGAAACTTTCCACCTCGGTCCTGAGAAGTGTGAAGTTTGCTTTTGAAAAATCTTTCACAGTGGTTTCCTTGGCTGGGGGTGGGGTCGGGATGTGGATGTCCATTGTGCTTAGTTTATGGTCTGATCTTACCAACGAGGGGTTTACCTCTGGTGTGGAACATTGAGCCCCCATGTTGGTGATGACCATGTCCAATATGTTGTCCCCCCTTGTGGGAGTGGTGACCAGTTGTTCCATGGCATTTGAGTTTATAAACTCCAGGAACCGTTGGGCGAAAGATTTGGGACTTGAGTAGTTTTCCCAGTCAATGTTTGGTTGGTTGAACTCCCCCAATATCATGGTGTTTGGTGAGACCTTCATATTCTCCAATGTTCTCAGGAATGCTGAGTGGGGGTCCTGAGACAAGGTGGGTGATCTGTAGTAGGCTACAAACTGAAAAGCAGTTTTACCTGCTGTTAGTTGCACATGGATGGTTTCCGCTGCCTCGTGCAGTGCCACTAACCTGGAGGTGTGGGTATCCTTGATGAAAATGGATACTCCCCCGCCTTTATTATTTCGGTCCGAGTTCTGGGGCCGAAAAGAATAGTATGAGTTGAATCCTGGTAGTGCTGGGGTGCTCTCTGGAGCCTTGAACCAGGTTTCTGTTATTGCACAGATATCGATTTTCTCCATACTGAGGAGTGCCTCGAATGCGTGCATCTTGAGGTTTAGACTTCTGGCGTTAGCATTACCCTTAGTTTTTTGTTTCTGGTATTGTCTATGGAGGTGGGTTTGTCTTTTGAGCCTTGCCTAAAAAAGGCACTATGGAGGTGGCAAGAGCCTTAGCCAGTATTCGAAAGCCTAAGGGTGACAGGTGCAAGCCGTCCCTGGCGAAGCAACGTGGCTTGTCGAGCATGTCATCCCAGGCAGACAGACACTGGATCCCCTTTGTGTGACACCAATAGCTTAGCCAATTGTTAAAATTGATCATTTTGTCTTTATACTGTGGCATCATTCTTGGTGAGGGCAAGATGCTACACAGGGTCAAGGTCATACCGGCCTGGGCTACATGATCAGAGAGCTCTTCTATGTCTCTTTTCATGTAGGCCAGGGAGGTACATCTCAGGTCATTCACACCAACATGGACAATGACAGAATCATATTTGTACCTGCTGTGGAGTGACCTGAGTGCTTGTGTTATGTGGCGGATCCTGGCACCCGACAGGCAGCTTACAGTGACCTTCTCCTTGTTCAGTCTGGTGAGTGGGACGTCAGTGTGCCTGACAATAGAGTCTCCAATTACTAGTGTATTAGGTGTGTTATTTAGCCTTAGGGGCTGCAACTGCATGGCACACTGACCTTGTGAAGTATATGATACGTGAAAGTTGTTCTGGGGTAGCGGTTGCTTGGATGTCTGCTTTGGAGGTCTCTGTTGCTTTGGCAGATTTTTATTTAGAGTCTCCGAGTATGTTTTTGTGAGTTTGTGTCTTGTTTGCTGGTGTGATTGGTCTATGTAAGACTGGTTGTGTGGTGCGAGTGGTTTCCTTCTCCTCCTGACTGACTGTGCCAGTCTTGGGTTGAGAGAGCTCGGCCTCCAGTTTGGCTGTATAGTTGCATCTTTCATATATATTTGAGTTTGTTGGAAGGAGGAGAGGGTTGTCTGTGTACATAAGGTAATTGTAACATTGCCTCAAGATTCCGAGGTTCACCAGCTGGACTGGAGAGTATACCTGAAACTGCGCTTTGGACATGCCTGGATGGTTTAAAGAACTGGTTTATTGATTGTCCGGAATGGACGAATAGGGAGCCTTGTATTTCTGGATAGTATAAGGGGGTGTAGTGCTAAAGTTTGTTAGTGCATACTGAGAAATTTGAGCAAGTGCTGGGCTGTAGAATGAAGGGTGAGTGCTTATTTTGAGAGTTTGACTAGTTCTAAGGCAAAAATTGAAGAGCAGACTTTGTGGAGCCGGTTGCGTGATGCGCAAAATCATGCAAAACCACACAAATGCAGGTTTTAAGGCAGGGAACTTGAAAGAGATAGGAATTAGCCCAAAATGGCCAATAAGCTACTAGTTGCTGGGGTGAGACCACTCCTCCAGGGACAGATAGGCTGCTCAAAGCTCCCCACTCTCACTGGTGAACAGAGAAGCTTCCTCCTATCCAAGTAAGGATATGGACAACACAGGAACTTATACCAAAGCCCAGAATTCAGCAAATCCTGAAATCTGGACTACTGTAGTTCAGAAAAGGCGGGAAACAAGGATATTTTTTTTGTTTTTTTTTCTTTTTTCAACAGAACAACAGTAACTTAACAGAAAATCACTGTAAATGCTTTAAACAGGCTAGCACACTTGAGAGTGTAGCTTACAACAGTTAAACAACACAAAAACGATTTAATGAAGTGCAGGAACATAACGTTTGCACATGCAAAGAATACATTCAGCTACATTAAATCTGTGAGTACGTTTTAACATGCATTGTTTCTCAATTTCCATTTATGAGTAATGATATGGTTAGCTTCCAAGACTGCCTTTAAATTGTTAAGATCTTGTTTGCCTACTCGCACCAAACCCAGATACTGCTGTTGGAAGGAAGGGAGGTGGCATCAGCTGCTTGGAAATGTGCTGAAGAAGTGATGTGTGGTACCCGAGTGATTAACATGCATCATCTACTCAATTAGATGCTCTTAATGATTTGGTGTTATATTCTCTGTGCTGTGCATCATTTTTTTTAAATCTACAAATTTGTAACTTAGCTTTTGGAATACTGTGACATCACTGACCTGAAACACTGAGAAACAAAACGAGATTAATTTTGGGAATACTTTGATATCAGTGACTTGAAGGGCTGAAAATTATAAAGACGCAGGTTGGAGTTAGTATAAGTAATTGCCTCATCCTTTAACTGTATTTGTAAATAACACAAGAAACTGGCATGTCTCAAAAATGTCTTTGCTGACTTCATAATGGAACAGGAAAATTGTGGGATAAAACAATTCATAGCAACATAGCAATGTAGCAATATTCATTTCTTTAACCTTTGCAGTAGAATTCAAAGGATTTTGCATTGCATGATGTAGCTGCATCTGCTTTTGTTTATTTGGAGAGAGTGAATTAAGATTGTGTCAGAAACATTTGCATGATGTGATTAATATTTCTGTTTTTTTTTTAATTCATCTTCTCTCCATTTATAGCTTTCCAGTTCAGCACAACTAGAAGGAAAGGGACAGCTAAAGTTTACTTCCGGTCGTTGGAGCCCTCACCATAACTGTACACAAGTTGCCACTGCAAATGATATAGCTATTCGAGGCTGGGACCTCAGGAGCATGAGGTAAGGGAAAAGACTGGTAGGACACTGTCGAACAAGATGACCATATGTGATGATGCAGTATTTATTTTAAAAAGGCATTGTGGCTTTTTACAGCTGTTGGCCCAGTTCCATGTTGCCAGCAACATTGAAAGAGACCCAGTCACAGAAACAATGGGAGCATTTCACTTGAAAATGTGTCATTGGGAGGGTGGCCTAAGTGGGAGGGTGGCCTAATGGTTAAGGTGTTTGCTTTACAAACACAAGGTGCAGGGTTTTGAGTCTCACAAGGGATAATTGGCTAAGCTTAAAATGGCTCACAAGGGCAGTTAGCTTAGTACTAATCTATGAATCTATGAATCAGGGACTTCAATTGCTGTGCATTTAATGGACATAATCTTTCTATGGGAATAAATTGGGGAATAAGAAAATTTCACCAAAGTGAAGTAGTACATGTTCTAGTAATTCCTTTGTAGTGCATTTAAGTTCTCAAGAAGTTTCAGTATAAGAAAGACAATTCTAGTTGATCAGGTCTAATTTCTCTTTGGCTGTTTTCATACTTTATTCCAGCCTTTTTTATTTACTTAGTATGCATTCAGAGGTCAGAATCACTCTGTTTACATTAACCTGTACATGTGAATGTTATGTTTCACTGAAGAATCTTCACAGATTTTTGTGAAACATTTTGGAAGTACTAATGAAGCAAAATGTATTCTAGTAAAGGCTGTGCAAGGCAGAAAACAGATGTGAGCAAATATAAACCTTTACATTTTACTGTACAACTGCCTCTGATGCAGTAACTCTACTTGTCACAAGAACTGTATGTAAATGCTCCATTTCAATACTCTGTCAGTATTTGGCTTCACTTATTGCCATGAAAGCAAGAACCTACAATGTTCTTCGTGTTTCACTCCTGCAGTCATCACATTTGGGTTATCTGCTTGCAGTAGCCCTCATTCTGCCTGATTATCAAAGTCTTGGGTCCTGCGTCGAATGCTGTCTCATCGTCCATGACGTCAGATTGTCAGGGGTGTAAAGCATGCAGCTGAAGCCATTACATCAGTCTTTCTTGCCGTACA
The DNA here is from genome assembly GCF_019279795.1 of Protopterus annectens. Taxonomy (NCBI): domain Eukaryota; kingdom Metazoa; phylum Chordata; order Ceratodontiformes; family Protopteridae; genus Protopterus; species Protopterus annectens. Next base: position 1,952,195,589 of record NC_056725.1, on the reverse strand, counting down.
GTGCCCGAAGCAGAGGCAGTTCGCAAGTGCCGATCGGCTGACTTCTGAAATTTTCGTTTTCAAGTTTCAGAACCGAAGTCTTCAACTAAGCTAATTACCCTGTTGGGGAAACTTTTTCTTGCTCTAAACCGATGTCAGTAAAAGTCAATAATTGTCTTTCTTGTGGAAAGCAAATACCTCATAAAGATTTTTATTCATACTTATTCCTTGCCTAGGCCCTGACTACGATGTACCTCGCTGTCGGTTTTGTGCCTTATTTAACCAACGAACTATTCATCGTCGGTATATTTATGCGTCTAAATATTTTGGTACTTGGTTCAGTTATCTAGATATGGCTTCGGTAAGCCACCCGACGACCGACATTCTGAAAAAAATGCAAAGATAAAGACAGAGACAGACCACATAGGTCCAAAGCTGCCGACGACACTTCTCCTAAGCTAGTTGCTAGTTCGCCGGTACTCAGTGAGGTGCTTTTGCAGCCCCTGATACCCGCTACTTCAGATTCACAGGCCTCTACTGGGACCCATTCAGAGTCCAGTATGCCGCTAGATGCTTCAACTGTGGCACTTGTGGATGTCTCTACCTTGGATGGGTCCGGAGCCGCTGTGCAGGCACCGGCTTCTGAGGGTGTATTCAGGCCTACTGATTTGCATATTAAACCAACGCCATCTTCTTCTTCAAGGCCTGAAACTCGATCCATGCCTAGAAAACTGATAACCAGACCGCACAGTCAGGCCTCTATGCCTGAAAAACAAATGATAAGAATGGCTGAAGACCTTATTACTTTAATCAGGGGAAGCCAACCTTCTCCCTCTAAGAGACCTAGGACTGAGTTTGCTTACGATTCTTCTGATGAGGATTCTAAAATTTCTGTTTCCTCTGATGACCAGGATTTACCCTTATCTACCTATGAGGATTCTGATGCAGAGGACTCTATTCCCTCTGCTTCCCCTCCAGAGGATTTCTCTTTTAGTGAAACCTTGCATAGTCTTAGGGAGCATTTTCGCTGGCAAAGCCAGGATTACTCTGACTCTAAAAAGAGGCTTAGGGATTTCTTACTCCTGCCCCAACACAGGCCTTTAGCTGTCCCCCCTGTACTTGACATGGTTAATGATGCTTTTTCGGAATCTAGCTTAGCCCCTGACTCTTTACCTCCTGCTCCCAGAAAACCTGATAGATGTTACAGGGTTCCTGACTCTCACAAGTTCCTTTTTAAAAATCCTACTGCGGATCCTGAGACAGTCTCACAGGGACCAAAGGGCATTAAGGCTACTACTGCCAAAAATGCCACCCCCTCTGATAGAGATTCCAGGGTGATGGATGGACGGAGTAAGAAGGTATACACTTCTGCAACCTTGGCCATTAGGGCCTTAAACTGCCAGTTTCATATGTTAAAGTATCAGCAGCATATTATTGGATTGCTTAAACAGAAAATGATGTTGATTCCTGACTGTGCTGAAAATAAAGATTTACAGGATTTAATGCATTCTGCTGAACAATTTGGAAAACATACTTTGCAGTGTGGTTTTGATTCACTAGAGGCATCTTGCAGGGCTGCTGTCACTGGGTTTGTACTTAGAAGGCATGCTTGGCTTAAGGAACAATCTTTGCCAGATCATGTTAAAGCTAAGTTGCTGGATGCTCCCTTAAACCAAGACTGCCTGTTTGGCAACAGAGCAGAAGAAGTACTTAAAACGATGGAGGAAAAAGCTAAATCTATGCAAACTGTTAATGATTTCCTGCAAGTGCAGCCTCTCAGATTTAGTAGGCATTGGCCCTCTAAAAATTGGTCCTTTCCTGCCTCTTTCAGGCCTTCTCAGTCCAAACCCAGATCCAGCAGAACACCCAGGCTTTAGTCCCAAGGTACTCACAGGGCTAAGCATTAGGGGGCTCCCACTTCCAAAGCAGGGAGTGATAAGACTCCCCCTATGGTAAACTGTTGCAGTGACTTAACTTTAAATCTTCCAAGCCCTGCACAACTGACTGTTCCCTTAGGGGGAAAGATTGCCCTGCAGGCAAAAAATTGGGAACTCATTACCCAGGACAAATGGGTTTTAAATATAGTTTCCCAAGGATACAGATTCCACTTTCACTCCTTACCAACCCCAAACAGTTGGCCAGACCTACCCCTAAATCAGTGGGCAGAGGCTCAGAAGCAAATTCTTACTCTCTTAAGCATCAGGACTATTCACACTGTTCCAGAAGAGGAATGAGGACAAGGTTTCTACTCAGGACTTTTCCTGGTGCCCAGAAAAGACAACTCCTGGCGTCCTATACTGGACCTCTCTATCCTAAACACATTTTTGGTGATTCCAAAATTCAGGATGCTAACTCTTCACCAGCTGCTTCCTATGCTAGGCAAAGATGCCTGGTTGGCAACACTGGATTTAAAGGAAGCCTACTTGCACATCCTAATAAGGGAATTTTGCAGAAGATACCTATGCTTCAAAGCAGGCTACATGCACTATCAGTTCTCTGCACTGCCCTGTGTCTTATCTACTGCACCCAGGGTATTCACAAAGTTCCTAGCTCCAGTCATTGCATTTTGCAGGCAAAGAAATATTCAGCTATACCCATACCTGGACGATTGTCAAATTCAGGCAGAAAGCCAGGACATACTATTAAGTCATCTGGCATTTGTAAGGAAATTGTTAACTTCTCTGAGATACACTATAAATGAAAAGAAATCACATCTTCTACCCTGTCAACAAATTGTATTTCTGGGAGCAAGCTTGAATACAACTTCCCAGATGTCCTACCTTACCAGAGAAACAAGTTCATTTGACAGCTTACTTCAAACTACTGGCCACAAAGACCCAGCTATCTGCAAGGAAAATGCTGCAAGCCCTGGGGTTCATGGCCTCCTGCATTCTACTAATTCCATATGCAAGACTGCATATGAGGAAACTACAATGGTATCTAAAAAGCCTATGGTGTCAACATTCTCAGGATCTAAATTCAATGAATCCTATCATGTCTACATGATATTTGTCTGCAGATAGAGTTCCTTTGGTGGGCAGAGGCCTGCCACCAAAACAAGGGACTGCCATTCACTCTACCCCCTGCCTCCCAAACCCTGACAACAGACGCATCAGACTATGCATGGGGGGCTCACTTGGCAGGGAAGTGCATTCAGGGCAAATGGAACCCAAGTCAAATGTACCTGCATATCATTCAAAAAGAAATGTTAGCTGTACAGAATGCTCTGACGGCCTTCAAGAACCACATTCTTCCAGGACAATTATTGGTAAAGACGGACAACACCACTGTTATGCGGTACATAAACAAGCAGGGAGGAACCTACTCATTTCCTCTCTGCAGACTAGTCATGGCTCTGTGGAACACAGCCTTGAGCTACCAAGTGCACCTACAGGCTCAATTCTTGCCAGGAAAGCTAAATACACTGGCAGACAACCTAAGCAGAAATCTCATGGACCCACATGAGTGGAAACTGGAACCAAAGAGATTCAACATGTTGAAAAACAAATGGGGGAGCCCAGAGATAGACCTGTTTGCCCCCCCCCCCAGAAGTATGAATTGGACAAATTCTGCACAAGGACTCCCCACAAACAAGCTTGGAAAGTGGATGTCCTGTCCTTCACCTGTAAAAACCTACCAGTTTATGCATTTCCCCCTCTGCCTCTCCTCTCCAAGGTACTACTAAAGATCAAACAGGACAAACCAAGGACAATACTGATTGCACCAGACTGGCCATGCCAATACTGGTACCCCCTCTTGTGCAGTGTGTCACTGCTGGCACCATGACACCTGCCCTGCTGTCCCAGCAGGAGGGCCAGATTCTGCACCCAAAACTTCAAGCCCTGAACCTGGCAGCCTGGCTAAATTACCTGATCTCTCCTTTACCATCCCTCAGTAAGCAAGTGATGGATGTCATTCTGGAGGCAAGGAGGCCTAGTACTAGAAAATCCTATGCTGAAAAATGGAAAAGATTCTGTTCCTGGAGCCAGACTTGGGGGATGGGCACAGCAGTACCTAATTTACCTCAGATTCTTCAATACTTAACTGAGATACTTCACAAGGACCTTTCCTTTTCCTCCATTGAAATTCATGCCTCAGCCATTTCAGTTCATTACAATGCAGAACCACCCCTCTTCTCTCATCCATTGCTGAAGCAGTTCCTCAGAGGGGCCAAAAACTTAAAGCCACCCAGGAGAGTCCCAACTCCAGCCTGGGACCTTAACTTTGTACTGCAAAAGCTCACTTTACCTCTCTTTGAGCCAGCTGCAAATGCAGAGTTGAAATTCCTTTCTTGGAAAACAGCCTTCCTTCTAGCCATCACTTCAGCAAGAAGGGTATCTGAATTACAGGCTCTCATGGCAGTGGAGCCTTTCATCATCTTTCACATGGACAGGGTGTCCCTCAGGACCAATCCCTTCTTCATGCCCAAGGTGGTATCCAGTGTGGCCCTTAATCAGTCCATTCATTTGCCAACCTTCTTTTCTAATCTACAGAACAAAGGGGAATGAACACTGCACTCCTTTGACGTGCACAGACAACTTAGACTTTACTTGGACAGGACTAAACCTCTCAGGAAATCTGAACAGCTGCTGGTTGCATTTGCTGCAGGGGCAGAGGGGAAGGCCATTTCAAAGCAAACCATTTCTAAGTGGGTAGGCCACTGCATTCATTTCTGCTATAGGCACCATGGAAAACTTACCCCACAGGGGATAAGATCACATTCAACCAGGACTGCATCTACCTCTACTGCCTTTCTCAGCGGTGTCCCTACCAGAGACATCCTAGAAGCTGCTACCTGGAGTTCTGTACATACCTTCACCAAGCATTACCACTTGCCAATTTTTTCTAAATCCAGAGCTGGCTTTGCCACTGCAGTCTTGCAGGGCCTTATAGCTGGTCCTAATGCCATCTAATTATCTCCTTCCATCCTTAGCTTTGGGAATCTACCCAAATGTGATGACTGCAACAGTGAAACACGAAGAACATAGTACAGTTGTGTACACTTAACATAAGTGTAGATGTTCGAGTGTATTCACTGTTGCAGTCCTGGTTACCCTCCGTCCAGCCCCCTGACTTCTATTGACTATACCTCTATTCTTGTTTGCTATGCTTAAAGCTTTTTGGTGTATTTGCTTTTGTATTGGAGTTGTAACCTTGTATATAATTGCTTCCCATTATGGGGGCACCTGACATCTGGGGCAAGAAAAACTGATGTAATGGCATCGGCTGCATGCTTTATACCCCTGACGACCTGACGTCATGGAAGATGAGACCGCATCCGACGCAGGACCCAAGACTTTGATAATCAGGCCGACTGAGGGCTACTGCAAGCAGATAACCCAAATGTGATGACTGCAACAATGAATACACTCGAACATCTACATTTATGGTAAGTGTACACAACTGTACTTTCTCTAGCACCAAAAGTGCTACCTTTAATAAATAAACAAATAATTTAGTTTTTGTTTGTTCGTTAAATTCTCTCTTACCCTCATCCCCACAAATAAATAATGGAAATGAATACATTTCTCATATGAAGTAATATTTAGGCACCCTCCCTTCCACAGAATTGTGTGCCTGAAATCTGTAATTCTGTACTACTTTTTCAAGGAAACCACCACAGACTGAATAAACGAATAAACGAATAAAAAGTTACAGTCTGACCACAATGGAAGGAACCAGACACAAAATTAGCGGTTTGTCCTGTTTCATAACCAAAACTTCTTCAGAAATAATTACTACAAAAAAATCACCCCAATAAATATGATTTACTAATGGTCATATGACAATGCTAACCAATTAAACAAGCACTGTATCCCAGTTGCTCAATTAGACATAACCTCTTGAAGAAATACATATATTAATTATACATGAAAAATGTAACATATTTTACATAATAAATATCAAACAACTGTACAGATGCAGAAGTTATAACACAATTTTTATTGTTGACTGTATTGGTTGTATAATCATTTATATGTATATATTCTTTTATTGTTAGGTTTAATGTTTGATATTGGTTATTAAATAGAATGCAAGCACTAATTTTGTGTCCAGTTTCTTCCATTGTGGTCAAGACTGTTATTTTTTATTCTGTACTACTTTTGCCAATATATGCAGACTTGACAGCATTGTCACTAAAGACTAAAAGTGTTGTCATTGACACATGAGAATGACTTTGCTATTGCTTCTTCATTCCTTATTGGTATCCATAACTGATACTTTCAGATTAATGACATACTTCCATAAAAATAATGAACAGCAAAAAAAAAAAAACATAAACAAATGAATGCACTTTGCATACTCCTTTGAGATAGTATATTTTTGACTGACGTAGGCTACTGTGGTGCGTTGGAAATGTAGTCTAATTTAAATTTTCTTGTGTTTTTTGCTAGATGTAATTTCCATACTTCAGCAACTGTAAGTGAAATACCCGAATCCTGTCTAATAACTGGCAGTCAAAATATAATACTTACAAAGACATTCTGTTTTGATCTGCGAGGTGCATCACCCTTGAACTACCTGCAGCTTGCCAGCATACGAGTCATAGCCATAACTAGTTCTTCTAGCGCCCACTGTCACTTCTCGATCTGGCACCCCTCAACTCTTAAGTAGAAGGAAGAAAGGTACTATCTCTTTGATCTGGCATTCATTACATTACCAGGTCAATTCTTCAATACCCCTTGGCTCTAAGCAGAAGAGGTAAAATAAAATGTTCAGCTTTTAAAAACTGTAGCAAGCCAGTTGCTACATTTGCAACAGGCAGCTTGCTACAATGTATACCACATACAAAGCACTGAAGCAAGCTTCAGTCCTGTCATAAATGCAGTATAGCAATGTTGGAATTAATTTCCATACTGGCATTCAGAAATGCTGGTATGGGAATGAATAGAGCTTTGAACTACCAACCGATCGGCATCTGCAGATCATGCCTCAGAAACTATGTCCTCTTTTTGTTCCACACTAGCTATGCTTCTGATGTCATGTGGTGGGAGCAATGCAACATAAGCAACTGCCACCTTGAGCTATTATGTTTGAGCTACCATGACTCAAGCTGTGGTGGTACTCCAAGCAAATGACTGTAAGTCATACTGAGCATGTGCAATGTCAGATAGCAATCTAAACTTTAGTAGCCCAAGTTACGTTAAGGTTAAAGGAATTCTTTTTTTTTTAATGAGATCATACTTGAAATTCCAAACTGCTTTTTTATTACAGATAGTGTTAATTTAAATATGTTTCAGCAATAAATAAAGCACCACACTTACAATATCAGGAAGAGGATTGCAAATAGCTGTAGTTTTGAATCCAGGAATGACAGGATTCTGCTGACTTTGTGAAGCATTCTGAGTATACATTTACTGCAAACACAAGGGGGTAGGTTTGGCATAATGGTTAAGGTCTTCAACTCATAGACACAAAGTATGGAGTTTGATTCTAAACTGGGGTTATTGGCTACGCTTAAAATAGCTCATTACTTGCCATCTCAGGTTACAGCTCCCTATGATTCTGAACTGGGTAAATGGATATAGAGGAATGGATGGAAATAAGCATAGACTGGGTTAAGGTTATGGAAGTTGTCTGCATATCTTCAGTGTCCATGCTGGAAGTTACAGCTTTTGTTATAATGGAGAACATCAATTATTTAAATATAATAAGATGTAGAAGAACATTTACCTGAATTAGGTTTTTACATGATAATTACTGGCATTGTCTTGAATACATTAAGTGACCCTGTAAAGATTGCAGCAAGGAGCTTACTTCAGTACTATGTCAGTCACTCTTTGTTGTTAAATAGATTTAAAAAATGAAAATATGTGGAATGCTCAAAATTTCATTATCCGAATAGATATGATTTTATAATTTAACATCAAAAACATTTCCTTAATCACTGTGATACTGATATCTTTAGCATTAACATAGCAAACAACAACCTAACAAATGGAACCACTTCTTTTATTAGATTGTAAGGCAGTTGTGGTTATTGTTCATTGTGTTACTGACAAAGTGTTGTTTAATTATATCACGTTTGTACAATTAATGTCTGACTATGTAAACTTAATCTTGATGGTAAGTGCAATTCAGTATTTTGCAGAATTAGTCCAACTGGGTCGCAGGTCATTTAATGCACTGTCAGACAACGTTATTATAAATGTTAAAAAAAAAAAAAAGGAAGGAAAACTTAGTCTGTAAAGGACAAGTTGAATGCAGAAAACAGAGATAAATAATTAGCAGACTTGATGTGGAAATAAATGATGGAAACTAAATTTTTGGAAACTTGGACTGCTGGAGTAATCATGATATCAGTTTGTGTGAAATTACATGAACACCCAGTTAGTAGAATGAAACATTTTTGTTAGTGGAGCAAATCTACAAGGCATAAGTGTCTCTTCTCTTTTTAGGAATGGTGTAGTTAAGTAACTTGCACAGTTACGCAGCATGCAAATGGAGACTGAGAGTATCAAGCCCAGTATTACAGAATAACATTTAATAACCGCTCTTAGCCTTTAACCTGTGGTTAAGTGACTTGCACAGTTACGCATCATGCAAATGGAGACTGAGAAAATCAAGCCCAGGATTACAGAATAACATTTAATAACAGCTCTTAGCCTATAAACTCTGCACAAGTGCTATTGTGTCAGAAGTTGTTTTCTCAGAGTAAAAATAGTCTTAGTAAATACTGAGAATTATATACCCCAGGATTCAGCAAGCAAGCTCTGCATGGTGTACAGGAATAGTGCAGGAGCTGCTGGAGGCAATATGGCCACCGTGCGATCCAAGAAAAAACTCCCGGGATGTGCACGAGCGCTCCTGCACTATTCCTGCACGGACACAGCTCCTGTATGCAAACTACCCCATTTGCAGGTGAAAAACATGCAAATTAGGTGAATTTGTGATCCAGGAAGCTGGCAGCTGGCCATGCAAGACTAGTGTAGTCTGCAGAAATGTACTCGGTTAGTAACCGAGTGCATTTCTGCAAACTACAAAATGGAGCCATGACAGCTCCAAATAAAGGGTGTGTATAATGTGGAATGCATACCAATGGCCAAATATATGTCCATTGGCATGGAAAACAGTTGCAAAAATAAAAAAAAATAACTTTTATTTTTTTTTTAACAGATTTCAGCTGTTTAAGCTTAGGGCAGCGTTGCGCAAATGGGATCGGGCCAAAAAAAAAAAAAAACCTTAAATAAAATCACAATTTTGCCATTATACTCAATGACAGGCAGAAGACAACATGGCCAGTGAGTAGTGGTTGCTAAGGGGGAAGGCTCAGTGTGGGACTTGTAACTAGGCATTAGCAGGCAGTCCTATGCAAATGAGGGGAATGATACTGAATCCTAGATCCCCCTCATGGCTAGCTTACACCCAACTGTGTCAGTGCAGGAAGACCATGGTGCAAGCCTAAGAGCTAGCTGACCTCATAGAGGGGTGTGTCAGGCATACTGTTAGCTTATTGGAGCCCTGTGGCTCGGGTTTGCCCTTAGCTTAGCAGAGCTAAGCAAAGGGGTGTGCCTGAGGCGGTCTGAGGCTGTCTAACACTCTTTACATTGCCTAAACGGGTGTGCGTGCCGCGCACTATGTTTAAAAGGAAAAAAAAGTAAACCAGGAAATAGCTTTGGGCACATCTGAGCACTTTGCGCAGCACTCCCCTGGGCTTAAACAGGAAGGCAATGGGAAGGGAAAACAGCAGTAGGAAGGTAATCAAGGAGAACTAGCATAACTGTCAGGTGAAGTGTATTAGAATCATGCAATTACATAGGCAGCAGCCCAGCCCAGCACACCACTATAAACTATGAAAACACCTTTCCCTCTGGTTTTTCCCACAAACTCTACACCACCGGTGTACACAATCTGGGAAATTTTACTAAACAAAAGCAACAAAATGATAGGGGCTGCAGTAGCTGTCATAAATCAACATGTGGAAGAGGCTGAGGGTGGTGAGGATGAGAATGCTTGCGACCAACCCACAGTGAGGAGAAGGAGAAGAGTGTACAGACCCAGGGTAACCTACCGGGGGCTACATGAGCTGGAGATAGTGAAGCAATATAGGGTGGACAGGGACCTCCTACAGCAAATTGTTGAGCTGTGCTGGCCACACCTCACACACAGAACCAACAGAGGGGAACCCATCCGAGTGGATACCAAGGTATGTGTAGGCCTAAGAATACTAGCCACAGGTATCTTCCAAAGGCCAACTGGGGATATCATGGGGATCTTACAGGCATTAGCATCCAGGGTACTCCACCAGTTTCTGGATGCCATGTCAGCACATGCCAGTGAGCACATATATTTCCACAAAAACCGTGAGGCAATGGCCAGCAATGTGCGTCTCTTCCACCAAATAGAATACCCTGAGGTAGTGAGTGCTATAGACTGCATGCACATACACATCAAAGCACCACCCGGTGAATGGGGTAGGGTCTACATCAACCGCAAGGAATTCCCCTCCAATAACTGCCAGGTCATATGCGATGCCCAGGGCATTATAATGAATGTGTGTGCTGGCTGCCCTAGAAGCTATCACGACTCCCACATCTGGCATCTGACGGAGCTGTACCAGAGATTTGCCAATGGGGACATCCCTTACGGCCACCTAGTGGGGGATGCTGGTTATGCACTGGAGCCGTGGCTGATGACACTCATCAGAAATGCAGACACACCCGAACAAAAACTCCATAATGAGGCACACACACAGGTCCAAATCATAATAGAGCATGTGTTTGGGATGCCTGGACACATCCGGTGGAGCCTTGCAGTACTCACCAGCTACATGTACCCAAATTGTCATCATATGTGCCATGCTACACAATATGATTCTGTGGAAACAGCTGCAGCAGGAACAGCACGGGGCAGGGCCACACAGCCCTCCACCATTACCAAGACCTGCACAGGCACAGAGTGACTCGGTGGAGGAACAACCTGAGCCTGCCCCAGTAGGCTGAAGGAGGTGTGCCCAGTATGCCCAGGCTGTGGCAAAGAGGCAATGCATAGCACATACACATACATGGTAGGAACCCAGGGAATGACACCTCTCTCTGACTCGCACATACAGTAAAAGGGATGCCAAACATGACACTGCTTGTGCTTAACGATGTATAGGGAGTGTACTATGTGCATCCAACATAGTCAGCCCTCCAGCACCATCCTCAATACTGGCACAGCCACAAGGTAAGTCACTCTCCCTATCAGTTGCCGAATGGAGTAGTATGTGTTGTTACTTCCATCTATGGTATGGATGTGAGCATGCAAGAGAATCAGGTGGCTGAATGGAATGCCAGAAGATAGTAGACACCTATAGTGGCAGCATGAGATCTGTAACCAAATACTGGTGTCACCATAGTAGCCAGTATTAGACAAGTTGACAAAACTCACTGCAGGAGATGTGCTGGGTCACCTGTGTGTCCATAGGACACACACATGCCAGTCAGGGTGGCTCATGTAGCCAACAACAGTCTCTGCCAGCAGGACAGGCGTAGACAAATGCAGACAAAGGATGTGCTAAGGCCTCTGATTGATGGCTATGGAGAACATCCCCCTTGGACCTGCACAGACAGACTACAACAGGTCAGGAAGTGGGATGTTAGTTCTGAAGGGTAAGAAGTCTGAAACTGAAATGTAGATCAATCAAACCTAAGACCTGTAGTACACTGATATGCCTCTAGTCAGCATGATAGGTCAGAATACAGAATGAAATGGAGTACCTGAAATACCAGTACAGTCATAGCAAATGTGTACAAGTGTCAGGTGTAACCCCCCCCCCATCCTATATAGAAATGTAGTAACAGTGAGGTGTGCCCCCCCATCCTATGTAGAAATGTAGTAACATGTATGTGTAGTTATAGTGGAGCACAGATTACCTGAGCTGGCCAAGGTAGCAGGATAGATTGTAGCATGTATACAATATTAAGGGCTGCGTGTGTTAGGTTGGTGTGTGTTGTATATTGTGTGAGAGTGGTCAGTATGTATGCATGGTGAGGTTTGTCCTGGTGGCCATTGGCCAGTACTGCCAGTGACAGGGCCAAGTTCTCACAACTGCAGTGCTAAAAACAATGCTTCCCAGCAAAACACATTCCAGCAGTAAGCCATAGTAAATGTATGGAAGTAATATGTGTCACCATCTGAAAGATGGACATGGCATGAATGTGGGCCCAGACATACAAGCAATACACAGGGAGAAGTACCCCAGACAGACAGTGTATAATATGTAACTGTCAAATGGACACACCCATGGAATTATACATACAGATTAACAGCACATTAGTTGGGCTTGTAGGGAATGCCAATGTCATCTGACCAAACTCCGGCAGACCACAAAGGTCACAAGTATGAAGTTTTGAGAAACAGCTGATGTCCCTGCACAAGCCAGCATAAGTGAAATGCCCCATGCATATCTGTGAGTCAGATGCAAGTAGTGTCCATAGCACACATGCACCCAGCTCACCCCACCATCACCCACAGGTACCTCTCCAGTCTTATTCCTGCTGTTGGGAATGAGTACAATATGACCCTTACCTCTGTATGGCAATAGCCGAAGAATGCAACATGCAGAACAGGTGTGCTATGCAGGTGTGTCCCTAGATGTAAGCAACAACCTGCCAGCATCCACACCACTGGATCAATAATGACAGAAAGTATTGGCATTAACACCTTGCACACCTACCCTGTCACCCCAGGGGAAAATAGTGTAATGCAATCTGGGACTGTAGGAGTGACACAATGCAACGGCCTGCTACAGCTTGCTTGCATCACGACCAAATGACCTACAGTTCTCTGCCAAAGGCCTGTGTCTCACCCATACTGCCAATGTATGCTGTCTCATGAACTCCCAAATAACATAACACAGTCCACAGAACCCAAATGCAAGGCCATGTGGACATATCCCAGTAACATGTCCACCGTGTCCTACTGCATGAACTGTGGACCAACATCAAATTACTGCTGGGATGAGGTGATAACTATAGGGAATATATCAAATAATGTTTACATAATGTTTGGAAGAGGATGGAATAATGGGGGGGGGGGGTTAGGAGCATGGGTGGCATGGAGTGTGTAAAGTTCGAAACTCAGCCATGTGCACATACTATCCCTGCCTGCAAACACAGGAATGGGTGGCTACAAAACTGCTCATAAACCACAATGTAAAGGGGTAATGTCCAGAATGATGACCCCTGCCTCTGGCTAACCTGTGTGAATCTGTACAGCTGAGAGGTATGGCCATACTGTCATGTCGATGGATGTAAAAGCACGGGATCCTCAGCCACCACTGTACCAAGGTGCTGAACTATTTACACAGACCCAGCAGCAGGTGTCTGCGGCTTCCCTCCAGAATGGCATGATTGTGCAAGAATATGTAGGCTGCAGAACACAATACTGGACACAGCAGCATTCACTCTGTGTTCCCCAGGACACCACTGCAAGCAAATATGTATACCTGACAGTACTTGATGACATAAAACATCACAGTGTAAAACAGTACATATGTCTGATTATCTCTGCTAACACCAAGACCATGTAGCAGAAGCAGTACAAACACAATTACCTGCAATAACCCACTATCCTTTGCCCATTTTGACCCCATATTGTCAACCGATCTACAGATATCCTGCAGAAACAGTTGCTAGCTGTAAAATACAAAAGCCTGCACTGGAGTACAATCTACATGGAATGGATTCAAACATTCAATATAGAAGGTCATACTGGACATTCTCCCACACAGAAATTAAGTATACTGTGTATGCTTACACACTTACAGAAATGAAGCCCATGTCTGGCAACAACAGTGGACTATACATATCTGACAGTCGCAGATGTTAGTGCACACACTCCTCAGTACACACCAGTCATGCTTTGCACACACACATTGGATAGGAATACACACATATATCCAAGGTCATCACACTATAATAGGCCAAAATTACACATACATAGATGTGTGGAAGAGAGTGACAGTGACAAAGAGCATCCCATCATGAGGCCTTTCCCACCCAGCATACATTTAGTTGGCTAAAACCACATGATGTGCAAATGTCAATCACCGTAGACATTAGCCTCTGGTATCCCTCAGCACTATACTGTCTGTGGTGCTTGTGCTAACTATGTAACATGACTGTACAAGTCAGTAGTCATCTAGCAGTTGTATACATGTGCCTGTGGAATATAAACCTGTGTGCCTGAGTGTTGTGTGCCTGCCTCAAGATGAATGAGTTATGGCCCGTGCACACACACTGCACTCCCCATTGCCCTACTATGGCAAGCCTGCTGATGTCTTCACCTTGAAATACACCTTTGGGGAAGTAGCCCAGTAATCTTAGTGGGGCTTCCTATAACTGCGTAATGCTGTAGTGTGATGTACTAGTTAGGTAGGAGTTCTAATCACAGACATGGCAACTGTGTGTGTGTGTGTGTGTGTGTGTGTGTGTGTGTGTGTGTGTGTGTGTGTGTGTGTGTGTGTGTGTGTGTTTGTCTGTATAGGGATCATTGCTTTTGAGGCCGTTCACACTCACTACAGTGTCAAATGCCCTACTTTGGCAGGGGTGCTGATGTCATTCACATTGAAATACACCTTTGGGGAAGGAATAGCCCAATAAGCTCTGTGGCACATGCTATAACTGTGTAATGCTGTAGTGTGATATACTAGTTAGGTAGGAGTTCTATTCCCAGACATGGCAACTGTGAACCTCTGTGTGTGTGTGTGTGTGTGTGTGTGTGTGTGTGTGTGTGTGTGTGTGTGTGTGTGTGTGTGTGTGTTTGGTTGTGTGTTTGTAGGGATCAATGTTTTTGTGACCATTCACACTCACTATGCACACCTAAAAATGGAGAACATCGATAACTGTGCAGTAACAGAGACCTGATCCAAGGCTCCAGAGAGCAACCCTGCAATACCAGGTACAGCTCTCACCACACCTGTTGGCCACCAAACCAGGACCAAAACAATAAAGGTGGAGGACTGCCCATATTCACCAAGGATATTGACACTACCAGGCTACTTGCCCAACAGAATGTGTCTGAAATACCCCCGGTGCAACTAACAGTAGGTCAGACTGCATTCCAAATTGTATAGCTTGCTACAGATCCCCCACCATGCCCCATGATTCCCACTACAGCTTTTGAAACATACTGTGAAATATTATGATACAAGCAAACACCCTAATACTGGGTGACTTACACTACCCTGCCATTAACTGGGAAAACTACCAACACGTGTGCCCAACGGTTCTTGGAAGTCATAATTCCCAATGCCCTGGATCAAGTAACCCATAGTCCCACCATGGGCTCAAATATCCTAGACCTGGTCATTACCAACATGGGAAATCAATGCTCCACACATATGGTCACCCCATTGGTGGTCAGGTCTGCCCATGAGATAATCACCCTTAACATCAACATTCCTCCCCCACACCCCAGTAAGGAAACCTCCGTAACACACATCTTCAAATCAATGTCATGCTACACATGTCAGACATGACTAACATCAAGACAGCCATGCAGATGGGAACTGAAAGGATGACTGCTGAATCCTATATGAAGGCACTATACGAGCACATCCACTCGTGCATGAACTGTGCCATCCAATATAGAACCAAGATGCTCCTCACCAAGAAATAGAAGCCAATGTGGTGGCCCCCTGCCCACAAACATTCTGTAGAACAAACGGAGGAAACTGTTGCAGAAACGGGGCAATTTCCAGGATGCAAAATACTCCCTTACCAGCCACAGTAAGAAGCAGAGATCGCTCATAACATCCACCACAGCTAGTTACCAACATAATATAGCCACAGATGTCAAAGACAACTGCAAGCTGTTTCATAGCTATGTGAGGAATCTAAATGGCAATGCTGAGAAGTGCTGTGAGCTACAACAGGATGATATCAACCCCAATCCCTGCTGCTACTATTGATAAAATCCCTGAAGATGTTTCTGACAGTTTTAACCAATTCTTTACTGAGACTAGCTAGCCAACTACCTCCTAGCTCCCCTGGTCCTGAAAGCAGCACCCCTAGAAACCTAATTTCATTCAGCTTCCAATCAGTCGCCACTTCACTTATCTGTACCTTGATCAAAAAATTAAAACCCACTACACTTTCTGCTGATCAGCTCTCTGCCGAGTACCTACAAAAATCAGCTGATGCTATTGCTTACCTCGTCTCAATACTAATCAATCGAACCATAGTAGAAGCTAAAATTCCCACCATCTGGAAAATATCCTATGTAATCCCACTTCACAATGGAGGCAGCTCTACTGAATTCTCCAATTATAGGCCAATAGCTATACTCTCTCCACTCGCAAAGATTATGGAAAAATGTATTCATAGACAACTCATGCACCACCTAATCCAGAATCACCTTAAGGCAGACACTCAGCATGGCTTCCGTCCTCATCACAGCACTACTTACTGCATAGCCCTCCTAGCCTTTACAAACACCATAAACCATAATCGCAACAATAATTATATAGCTCAGCCCTCTTCTTGGATATTTCCAAGGCATTCAATATGGTTGATCACCAACTTTCAATCCACACCCTGCAAACATTCTGTCTAGATACTAGAGCCTTTTAATGGTTTCAGTCCTACCTGAATTGTCATCAGCAGGCTGTCCTCTGGCAGAACAAACTTGCTAACCTTCTACCTAACACCCTTGGAGTACCACAAGGCTCTATACAAGGGCCCTTGCTGTTCTCCATCTTCATTAACGACCTTTACACTGTCATCCCAAACGTCAGCTGTATCCAATATGCTGATGACTCTACTCTGATTTGCTCGGCCACATCTCCAATAGAGTTATGGTCAGCTACCCAGACCACCTTTAATACAATATAAAACTGGCTTTCTGAATGTCGTCTGATCCTTAATCCCCCAAAAAAACTAAAATGCTGTTATTTTCACCAACACATAGGTCTACTGCTTTCACCTTTACCATAAATTCAAATGATGGCACAATAATCTCCCCTGACCCCTCTACAAAACTATTAGGTGTCATCATAGATAATAATCTAAAATTTGACCTGCATGTTAACCAAACTATCAAAACCATCAATAAAAAACTAGGGTCACTTTACAGAATAAAAGCCTTCCTAACCCCTCCAGCTAAAATTGCCATAGCTCACTCTCACCTTCTTTCAACCTTTCTGTATGCATCCCCCCTACTCTCGAATTTAAACAAGACTGTCCTTAACAAACTCTCAGTTTGCTATAACCACATTGCCAGGTTTGCCACTAGGCTGCCATTTAGGACACCTCATTGCATCAATCTAAACCAGCTTGGGTGGCTTGAACTACCCAGCCTAATCCAGTATAACCAACTGATTATGGCCTATAAAATCCTCTATAATCCGGACAATATTCCTGCATTTAAAAATATTATCACCCCCCTATAACAATCCTAGACAGCTTCGATCCTCTAACAGACTACTAATTCAGACTAGCAAAATTAATAATACAGCCGGTGACTCTTTCTTTGCAAACTCTGTAAGTAGATCCTGGAATTTTCTTCCAGCTGATATTACCTTACTTTCTACCTTAGGTCAATTTAAAACTAGACTCAAACAACATTTGTCACTTAACTGGCTATGTCACTGTATTAAGCCTGCCTAACTCTCTCTAGAATGTGTAAAAATCTGTTAACCATCTTACTGTGTAATTTAATTTAATCCTGATTTATGCTCGGGATTAACTCTAACCTGTGGAACTTGTTTAACTTGCTTATTTATGTAATCTCTGTAAATAGTCTGTAATATGTAATGTAGGTATTATGTAATGCTGTATCTGCTTACCCTTGGAGCTTTTCTTCCCGGGCCTCCACTGAAAATGGACATGCATCCAGTCGGACTATCCCAGTCAACCAATGTAAAATAAAAATAAAATAAAAATAAAATATTAAATATACTGCTCCCAGGGATATTTCCAATATCCTGGCAGATCGATTCAGTGCCAACTGCACCCCCGTCCCACCCCCAAAAGGGCTCATCTCAACACGGAATGATTCCCAGATTCTGGTAATAACGGCCACATAGGTAAAAACCACACTCTCCAGAGCTATGACAACAGCAGCCATGGGACCAGTCAACATCACAGGCTATGTACTACATGAGCTACAAACTGAACTAGCACCTTACCTACATGCCATGTCTAATCATAGCCACACCTCAGGCTTCATGGCCACTGTGTGGCACACAGCTACAGTTATCCCAGTCCACAAGGGGGATCCACCTTGGATCCTGGAAACTACAGTCCCAGCAGTATGACATGCCTTATCTGCCAGGCCATGGAATGTATTATCACAGAAATTAAAATAAAGACATTGGCAACCTGAAAACACTGGACCCCAACCAGGTTGAGTTTGTGAAGGGCCGATCATGTCGCCTCAACCTGATTGACAACTGTGAATCTGTCTCCAGAGCTGTGGACAAGGGTAAGGTGGTCCACGCAGCCTATCTGAACCTCGCCAAGGCCTTCAACACCATCCCCCAGTCTGGAATCATAGATAAATGTATCAAGCTGGCCATTAATCCTTATGTCATCCAATGGGCTGAAAACTGCTGTACTGACAGACCCCACACTGTAAATGTAGGTGATTCCAACCCCAACCACAGACATGTGACAGTTGGCGTACCTTAGGGTTCAGTCCTGGCACCACCCTTGTTTGGCATGTACTACTCTGGAGTACAGTCCAACAGTAAGGGACTCTGTTAAAGGTTGCAGATGACTGCACACAGGGAGCCAATATTGAATCCCCACATGATGTGGATATTCTATAGAAGGGCCTTACAGAAAGACATGCTTGGTGCCTGTGCCATGGCCTCAAGATCAATGCCAAGAAATTTATAGTTATCCCCTTTGGGAAGCGACATGTACCTGTGAAGTACCACATAGGTGGCAGTACACTAAACACCTAAATTGTGATAACAGACTTAGGGACAGAGGTGGACAGTGGTCTCACCTTTGATGACCACATCACCACAACAGTCAGGAAACCCACCTATGTGGCACACATCACCACTAAGGGCTTTACATCCAGGAAAAGGAGGCCATTATCCCACTGTAGTCATCTGTCAGTAGACCCAGTACAAACTATAATGGCCCATTGCGTATGTACCCCACAAGACATCTGCAACAACTAGAAAGGCTGCAGGCATACCTCACAAAATGAATCACAGACCTAAACCAGATGCCCTATGCTGACCATCTGAAATTCATCCAGCTATACTCTGTCACATATTATGTTCTCAGAGGCGATCACTGCTTAACATACCATGCCATGTCAAACCCACAGCTGTTGGACATGCTGCACTTAAAAAAAATTCAAACCCTCACAGCCACATGCTCCAGGGATCCAAATCGTGTCATCACAATGAGCAATACATGCTGGAAGGATGTGTTCCTGACCCAGAGACTCCCCAGACTCTAGAATAGACTGCCCATACATGTCAAGTAGAGAGCCCTCTTCTGAAGGAACCTGGATGATTGGATGGGAGATAGGAAATTGACCTCTGGGATCATGTCCCAAAACCTGACTAGTCAAAGTGTCTCTATATACTCTACTCTGTCTAACCCATCTACTCATTAAGCAACTCTATTTTCCTTTTTAAACTATGTTGCATATTTCTCTTGACTACTCTGATTGTATTTACATCCCTTTATTTATTCTTGTATCATGCACTGTACATTTTACTGTGGTAACCTGTTTATGCATACTGTTAATACTTTATATTTGCTCATGTATCCTTATACTTTATTGTATTAATTTTATTGTCCTAACTTGGAGCTTAACTCTTCGGGCCTCTACTGAAAATGGACACGTATCCAGTTAGACTAGCCCGGTTAACAAATGTAAAATAAATAAAATAAATAAATGTCAGCTGCCCTGCTAGACAGGGGTCCAGGGAAGAGGTATTGTAGGAAGACATAGCCAGGGAATTGTCATGTCAAGGCATGTATAGGCCCTAGGCCTGATAACCTAGTACCAACCTATGAACTACACTTTCCATTGCCCAACCTTGGCTAGGTTGCTGATGTAATTCACCTTGAAATACACCTTTGGGGAAGGACTAGCCCAGTAAGCTCTGTGGTGTGTACTATAGCTGCATAATGCTGTAGTGTGATGTGCTATTTAGGTAGGAGCTCTAATCCCGGACATGGCAAGTGTAAAGGTTTGTGTGTTTGTGTGTGTGTTTGTTTGTCTGTGTAGGGATCAATGATTTTGAGGCCATTCACAGTCACTACAACTTCCATTGCCCTACTTTGGCAATTCTGCTGATGTCATTTCCTTTGAAATACACCTTTCGGAAAGTAGTAGCCCAGTAATCTCCATGGCTTGTGCTCTAACAGCATAATGCTGTTGTGTGATGTACTAGTTAGGTAGGAGTTCTAATCCCAGACATGGCAGCTGTGAGACTTGGTGTGTGTGTGTGTGTGTGTGTGTGTGTGTGTGTGTGTGTGTGTGTGTGTGTGTGTGTGTGTGTGTGTGTGTTTGTCATACGTATCCTGGGTAGAGGTAGCTGTGAGTGTGTAACAACAAGACTCATTGTGGAGCAGGTTTTGCAAATTTCTTATATGGTGGGCCTATGATATGTCACAATGACCACCTTACAAGGATAACAGATGTCAAACAGCAGAGAGGCTGGGGTTAACAATCCATACACCTGCATGTGACATCATGGTTTGGTGAACAATATAGGTAACTGTTGTATTACCCAAAGAACACTCTCCACCCATGTCTCATACACAAATACACTCGGCTAGGCTACAATCACTATGTTGATTGTTCCCTGCTTATTGTTCACAGATAGTAACCATGGTGTGATTACAGTAGACTGCAGAGGGCATGGCACCCTGTCCCATCCCTACAGTAGGCAAATAATTGCATACAGTGCTTCTTCACTATGTTCCCCACTGGATGCCTGCGACAGCTGTAGAGCCAGCAAATGTAACCCACAAAAGACATACAATGCCTTATACACATGCCCTGTATGGACAGTTGCCACTGACACCAGGGAATACCTGTATCATGTTGTCAATATTGGTGCAGTCTTAACCTAGTGTCCATTGCCAGTTCTCACCACATGAGGCCAGGAATGGCATATCTGATGATAATCTGTCTACACAACATGTCCCAGACACCCCAGGTACACTTCCACATGTCACAGAACATGCATGTGGGACGTCTGCACATCCGAGACACTGTCCGTGTCATGGAATATAGAACACATACATGGCAAGCATTGCACAGCATTGGACACCCACAGTAGTAACCCAGATGACTGGATGGTGAATACAGTACCCACCTGTGTGAGCCAGTCCAGACACTACACCCCTGAGCCACACTGCAGACCATTGTCGTGTGGCCTGATGCCAAGGTCTAGCCTTTACCTAGCCTTGTACAGCCATCTGGTGCAGTCAACTACTACACACCTGTGAGGCAATGCACCCATGCATGTCAGTACTGGCAAACCTGTGTGTGTGTGTGTGTGTGTGTGTGTCTGTCTGTGTGGAGTATAATGATTTGGACACCATTCACACTCACTACACCTCCCACTGGCCTACTGAAGCATGCCTTCTGATGTCAGACACCTTGACATACCCTTTGCCCATATATCATCCTGATATCCCCTGTGGTGCATGTGATTCCTGCGTATTACTATATTGCAGCAAACTAGCTAGTTAGGATGTCTAATCCTGACCTGCCAATGGTGATGATGTGTGTGTATGTCCCTGAGACAGTGTGGCTGTGTCGACCTTGACACCTGTTCATGGGGACATGCATGTGTTTTACACCTACCTTATCCCTCCTTTATCACTGTTGCAGATGTCACTCACCATCGAATATAGCTTTGGACAGCTCCCCAACATGTAAGCTCTGTGGCACATGGAATAACTGCATAGACATGTGATAGCAATACATAGTCAGGTAGGGGTTTGAAGCCCCATACTGGTAAGTGCGTGACACAAACATGCTTAGATTTTACTCTCCCACCCCCTCCCTGTCTGTCTTTGTCTCTGTCTGCCTCTCTCACTCCCTCTCTGGTGGATGTGTAGAAGTACACCTGCTTTGCTTAGGCAGCAGCTTGTGTTTTGTAAGTTATGCTCATGGTCAGCTGATGGCCTCTGCACAAATTGCAGTCCCCCACTAGCTGATTGCATGCGGAACAGCTGTGGTAACATTCCCATAGCCAGTTGCATGGAGACACATTCCTGTAGCTAGGAACATCATGTGGGTGTTGGCCCTTTTCATTCACTGTGAGCAGGACTTTATGTCGGTGTTTGGCAAACAGCATCACATATGGTAGTGGGATATACCTCTACAGCATACACTGTGGAGACAGGCCAACAAACAGGGGGGGGGGATATTCCAGACATGACTACAGAATGTAAGTGTTGCTCTTCTGCATTTGGAGTAATGTTGGATGTTCTGTAGTCCTGTCTCATCTTCAATCTTACATATGAGTTTGGAGCCAATCCTCGGCTCCGACTCGGCCTTTTTGCAAGCTCAAAGTCTTCTAGTTGGCTCGTGGCTAGGTAGATATCTCATAGTGCACCAGTTCAATCCCCACATCTCATTTGCCGCGTCAACGAGTTCGGATGTGCTTCTTCTTGGCCGTGGCTAAGCTTAACACATTTTGCTAATTTTTTGCTATTTTGTGCTATTTTCAGCTTTATATAGAATTATATAGCTTTTACAATGTTGTTTCCTATCTTTAGAGTAGTTTAGTCTATTACAGTATATCTTGCCTCTGTTTAGCTAATTATTGTTGAGAACTGGTTGGCTGTTGGCCTTGTTGTTCTCATTGGCATCCTGTGTGCCAGTTAGTTTCTTTCCAGGCATTTTCCCCTTAGTTGTTATTTACTCTAGTTAGTTCAGATATTGGAAGTTTTAATAGTGTTCAAGGCACGTTTGCACTTAATTTAACTTCTGTCTGCAGTATTCTTTTAGAGCTCATCTATTTAGTGTTCTTAGTGTGCTGTGTTAACTTAAGCTATTTTTTTGTGGAGTAGTCTGCATAGTTTTTTGAGGGATTTACCTTAGCTGACAAGGTTTCCTGATTTGTCAACCCTTATCGCTTCTAAGGCATAGTTGTTGTATAGAGACTCTTTCTGGTGTGTGTGTGTGTGTGTGTGTGTGTGTGTGTGTGTGTGTGTGTGTGTGTGTGTGTGTGTGTGTGTGTGTGTATATATATATATATATATATATATATATATATATATATATATATATAAATAACTAATTTTGCTATTTCTGACCTTCTATCCTATTCTAGGTTCATTTTAGTTAGAGGACCTAGGTTTCTTCCCTCTCTTTCTACCCAGGGCTAGGCCCATTTGAGTTAGAGGACCTAGTCCTCGTAGTTGTGTGATTGCCTGTGCGGTAAGGGCTAGACCCGTTTAAGTTAAAGGACCTAGTACTCTCTCTGGGTGTTTGACTGTGTCCTTTTGGCTGCATCTTCATTGATATGTCTAAGGAGGTTAAAGATCATAAACCCTCTGAGTTTAAAAAGTGTGTGAAATGCTCGCAGAAAATGTCCATTACCAATGGCCATAGTGAATGTGTGTACTGCCTCGGGGCCATCCATTTACAAGAAATGTGTTTGTTTTGTCACTCGTTCAGTGCCAGGGTATTGCAAGAGAGAAAGAATAAACTGATACTAAAAGGCCTCCTTAAGCCCTCTGTTGAGGAAAACCTGGCCAGCTCGTCTTCCTCCTCTAAATTGCATGGTTCCAAGAAAGAAAAGACAAAAACTTTTAAGAGGCATTCACTGGCACCATCTGGTCCATCGGAACTGCCTCCCAGAATTTCCAAACCAGGCAAGTCTTCTTCCTCCTCGGCTCCACTGAGTTCGGAACTGAACAAGGACACCGCTACAATGGCTATGGTGTCGGCACCAGTCATTGCGGAGTCGACCACTGATAGCAGACGTCGGAGCCGGTCTAGAGAGCCTTTGCCAGTCTCACCTACACTAAGGTCCCCTATATTACAGAGGTCTAGATCTCCCACTCTGTCTTCCAGATCTTCCAGGAGCCTATCAGAAGAAGATGTGGCGAGAGTAGTGCTGTGACTCCTGAAGTCATCTGCCTTACCGAAAATGCTGTTGGCTCTGACCCAGTCTGTTCTGCAGCCACTTGAGTCCATTACCCCTTCTGTGATTCCTCCTCTGAGCCATGCTGGGCTTCGGAGCCAGAGTGCTCAGTACCACTGGTTGTGGAACCCTCGGTTCCAGCTCCCCCTGAGGTTGTCTTTGAGCTGAGTTCTGCTCCGACACCTTAGGTGCTGTCCATGGTGTCTAGGAGCCGAAGCTCTCCAGTCGGCCCTGATAGGGACGCCTGGAACCGAACCTCTTCGGTTCTGAGTCTTCCTCTCGGTGCTTCGGCTAGGGTGAGCTTGGAGCCTACATCTATCTCAGAGCTGATGGCGTCCTCGGGCTCCTCAGAGTTGGGGAGGTCTTTGGAGCCAGAGAGGTCGGCCTTCAAGATGATGATGAGTGTGCTGTCCCGATCATCAGCTCCACCCAGGGGTATCGACACTCTTCCCCCTCGGGCACCTACTTTCGTCTCAGCACCTACTCCCTCTCTGGACAGCAGAGACCCGCAGCCTCAGGAGCCTCCGGCTGGTGATCCCCACTCTTCCAAGACCTCCCCAGAATACCCTTCTGAGGAGCCCCCACAGAAGAGGACATGCAAGAGGAAGCATGTAGACTCCCAGGATGTGTCTCTTACCTTTGACACAAACCTCGAGGAGTCAGAAGGGTCCCCCCAAGTCGTCCTCTGATGATGTCACCTTTGTGGACATCTTAGAGATCCTCAAGCAGAGGTGCGGCTGGCCCACTGTTAACCCTTCTGATGAGGAGTCGGTGTACCTGAAGGCTTTCAGGTCTTAATCTTCAGCCTCTTGGGTGTCTCCACCCTTTGACAAACTTTTAGAGCTTGTTAGTCGAAAGGTGTGGGAGACTCCTGATGCCGTGGAGCCAGTCCCCAGGAGACCTAATACATTTCTGACAGCCCCCAAGGAGAAGGAATTTTTATCAAAGGGTGTTCCCATAGATGCCATGGTGGTGGTGGTTGCCACTAAAAAGGAACTAGCGGAGATGACTTCTTCTGTCCATTCGCCGAACAAGGAGTCTCAAATGATGGACCGATATGAGAAGCATATCTTTTCATCAGAGGCATTCACTCTCAGATCACTGAACTACCTAACACACTTTACAAGGCTTCAGAGAGATCTCCTGAAGAAGCTAGGAGAGACCCTATAAGGTACATCTACTGAAGGAGTCCCTGATATGGTGTCTGCTCAGTTGCCACCTTGAATTCCATTGTTAACTCGTCCATGAGGCTGATCTCTTATGCAGCTGATAGAGCGAGCAGGGCAGCGGGTTCAGGATTTTCCCAAAGGAGGCACTCCTGGATGCGCTTGTATAATTTTGCGGAGCCATTCAAGTCTACTTTTACCAATGCACCCTTTGACAGCCCTTCATTGTTTGGACCTAAGGTAAAAGACACACTCACCCGGTGCGAGCAAGAAGGGAAAACACTCTCTGCCATGGGAGTATGTTTTACATCCCCTCTAGACCATATCCCAAGGGTCAGAGAGGTGGTAAAATGTGGTTCAAGAAGTCCCAGAGGGTTTTTCCAGGATGCAGAGGGTGACTCCTCCATTAGAGGCAGAGGAGGAGGAGCAAATGGTAGATGTCACCATAGGGGCAGGGACAGACCACAAAACCAGGAAGGCTGCGATTCATTTCGGGGCCGGCTCTATCAGCGCTCTTGATGTAGGGCCTGACTGTGCTTCTCTGGAGCCGGTCAGGGGTAGCATTTCTTTGTATCCGGAAGCCTGGCTAAGTATCACTCGAGACAGATGGGTACAAAGTTTTATCACCAGAGGTTACTCCATACCCTTTTCTCTTCCACCTCATGTTCCCAAGAGGATCCCGGATGTTCCACCCAATCACAGGGATCAAGCAACTGTAGAAGTGAACAAGTTGCTCGCAAACAGAGTCATCCAGTCCGTCCCCGCAGACCAAGTAGGATTCGGGACTTACTCCAGATTCTTTTTAGTGCCAAAACATACAGGGGACTAGAGGTCCTTCTTAGACCTCAGCAAACTAAACAAATCTGTAAAGAAGGACAAGTTCCGGATGGTGACACTGCAGTCTATACTCCCTCTATTATAGAAAGACACTTGGATGTGCTCAGTAGACCTCCAAAATGTGTACTACCATATAAAAATGGACAGAGCATTGAAGGAGCCATCTAAGCTTCCGGCTGGGAGCCAGTCACTACTAGTTTCGTGCTCTGCCCTTTGGTCTCACCACAGCCCCCAGGGTGTTCACCAAGTGTATGGCAGTAGTGACAGCTCACCTGAGGTGTCTAGGATTCCAGGTGTTTCCGTATCTGGATGACTGGTTCCTGACTACCCCTAGCAGGCATCTACTTCTTCAAACCAGAGACACCACTATCCAACTTTGTGCCCAGTGGGGGATTACTGTAAATTGGGTAAAATCTGCCTTATTGTCCACTCAATTTGTGACTTTTATAGGCGCAAAAATAGACACAGTAACCATGTTGGCTCGTCTTCTAGTAGAAAGGGCACAGAATCTCGTACAACAAATTCACCATCTTCTTCATCTCCGAAAAGAAAAGCAAAGACTGTTCTGAAACTTCTAGGGACCATGGCCTCCACCGTATTACTAGTGCCTTTAGCCAGACTACACGTGCGGATTCTTCATTGGCTTCTATTGTCCCAGTGGTCCTCCCAACAACTGCCACTATACCACCACATCCTGTTAAGAGTCTTGCACGAAGCACCTCTGTTGGTGGATCTAACCCAATCAGTTAACGACAGGCACCCCATTCCTCCCTCGCCAACCCATTGCCGCTGTAACCACAGATGCCTCACAGATAGGGTGGAGGCATTATCTAGGCAGGACTGCCCAAGGCACATGGCAAGATCACGAGGCCCACCTGCATATCAGTGTTCTAGAGATGAGGCAGTGCTCCTGGCATTGTAAGCACTCCACGACCTTCTCCCTCTTGGGACGATTGCAATACAATCAGACATGTCGGCAGTATGGTATCTCAACAAACAAGGCAGAAGCAGATCATATCCACTCTGTTGAGAGGCCATTCGGGTTTGGAAATGGGCGATATCTTCCCAGCGCTTTCTTGTGGCAACACACATCCCGGGGACAACCAGTGTGATAGCCGACAAACTCAGCTGGGCAATCTTGATGCCTCACGAGTGATCTCTGAAGCATGAAAGAGTGGAACAGATTTTCTGCAGATGGGGACAACCTTGCTGCGATCTTTTTGCCGGCCCGATCATCTCCAAATGCAGCAGCTATTTCTCCCTCACCCCCCCTCCGGGGGAGTCACCGAGAGACGCCCTTGTTCACAATTGGCCCATGGGTTTCCTTTATGCTTTTCCATCCTTTCCTCTCATATCCAAGGTTATTCAGAAAGCGAAACTGCTGAGAGGCAAATTGATCCTCATCACTCCTTACTGGCCTCGTCAGGTTTGGTTCCCCTTCCTCGGGCCTCACCTACTAGATAACCCATGGACTCTGGACCCAGTGCCAGATCTGTTGATGCACATGTCAGGCTCTCTTCATCCCAGCCTCCACACCCTCAGTTTGACAGCTTGGCTGCTCCAGTTCCATCCCTAGTCAGGCTTCATGATTTCTCACCCTCTGTGACTCATATTCTTACATCTTCTCATAAACCCTCCGCTAGAAAATTTTCTATCTGGGCTGAGGAAAGTAATGTTGACCCTTATACTGCATCTATTCCAGTGGTATTGGAATTCTTGTCTGAACTTTTTCACCAGGGCTCTGCTGCTGCTACAATTAAGGTTCAGTTGGCAGCAATTTCAAATTTCCATTTGGATCAACAGGAGTCCAATCTTATGTCACATAGGTTGTGTAAGACCTTCCTTAAAGGGGCCACTTTGTTGAGACCTCCCTTGCAGGAACTGGTTGCTTCATGGGATTTGAACTTCATTCTATTTAAATTAACGTCTCCACTCTTTGAGCCAGCTCATTCGTCTCTTTTGAAATTTCTGTCTTGGAAGACTTTATTTCTGGTGGCAATCACATCTGCTAGACGGGTTTCAGAGTTACAAGCACTGTCTGTAAAACCCCCTTATTTGATTTTTCACAAAGACAGAGTATCTCTTCATACTAATCCATCCTTTGTCCCCAAGGTGTGCTCCCATAACAACTTGAATCCAATTATAGAGCTTCCAGTGTTTTTCCCTAATCACTCCAATGCAGCAGAATTCTAAGCTTGTTTTCCCCCCTTTCCTGTAACAAGTCTAGTCCAGATACAGATTTGCTGTATCCAGGACTGTTTGTAAGCTCCTGAGCCCCCCGCCTAACTAGGGTTAAACTATTCCTGGCGCCATGAAGTCTGCTCTTCAAATTTTCCCTTGCAACTAGCCAGCATTTTAGATTTAGCACTCAAATCTGTTTCCTTGAGCTCAGCACTTGTTCAGAACTCTTTGTAAGCACTAAATAAGCTACAAATTAATACAGCACTCAACTTTTCTCACTTGTCTAGAGGAAAACAGTTTTTAGTACATAATAAACAAGCACCTATCCAGGCATGTCTAAAGGTCAGCTTCCAGTGTTTTCTCCTTTCTACCTGATGAATCTGGGCATCTTGGGGCAATGCAGCAATTGCCTCATGTACACAGACAACCCTCTCCTCCTACCACCCAACACTACATCCTGTGAGAGATGCACTTATATAGCCAAACTGGAAGCAAAGCCAAAGACAGTCAAGAGGAGAAGGTAAACACTTGCACGACACCACGCTAATCCCATAGTCCCTCAAAACCTACATCACCAAAACACACACATAGAAGCACATGCCTACATTTGCGGAGGCTCTCAATAAAAATCTGCCCAAACAACTGAGACCTCCAAAGCAGAAATACAAACAGCCTCTACCCCCAACACAACCTAAATGATACATAGCCCACAAACTCAGTGTGCCACTCAACTGCAGCCCATAAGGCATAACGTACCCAACACTCTAGTCATAGGTGACTATATATTCAGGCACACGGATGTTCCACTCACCAGGCTAAACAAGGAGAAAGTTACTGTCAGCTGCCTGTCGGGTGCCAGGATCCACCACATAACGCACGCACTCAGGTCACTCCACAACAAGTACAAATATGATTCTGTCATTGTCCATTTTGGTGTGAATGACCTGAGATGTACCATCCTGGACTACATGAAAAGAGACAATGGAGGAGCTCTCCAATCTTGTATCCCAGGCAGGTATGACCCTTGCCCTGAGTAGCATCCTGCCATCACCCAGAATGATAGCACAGTACAAGGACAAAATGATTGACTTCAACAATTGGCTAAGCTTCTGGTGTCATTCTAAGGGAATCCAGTATCTGTCTGCCTGGGATGACATGATCGACAGACCACGATGCTTTGCCAGAGATGGCCTGCACCTGTCGCCCTTGGGATTCCCGATACTGGCAAAGGCTCTTGCCACCCCTATAGTGCCTTTTTTAGGTAAGGTTCAAATGACAAATTCACCACTGTAACAGGTATAAGCAAGCAAAATCTGAGGGTAATGCTACTCAGTGCTAGAGGTCTAAAACTCAAAATGCACTCACTCGAGGCACTCCTTAAAATGGAGAACATCGACATATGTGCAGTGACATAGACCTGGTTCAAAATTCCAGAGAGCACCCCTGCATTACCAGGCTATAATTCATACCACACCTTTCGGCCACCTAACCCGGACCGAAACACTAAAGGTGGAGGCGTGTCCATATTCATTAAGGATATCCACACCTCCAAGCTAGTTGCTGAGCATAATGCATCCGAAATTATCCAAGTTCAACTAACTGTGGGCAAGACCGCAATCCAGATTGCAGCTTGCTACAGACCTCGCCACTATGCCCCAGGATTCCCACTTCTGTTTTCTTGATGCACTGGAAAATATTAAGGTACAACCCAACAACCTAATAATGGGTGATTTCAACTACCCCACCATTAAATGGGAAAACTACTCGTGTACCAACACTTTTCCTCAGTGTTTTCTGGAATTCATAAATTCTAACACCTTGAATCAACTTATCCACACCCCCACCAGGGGCAGCAATATCTTAGACCTGGTCATCACCAACATGGGTGACGGGTGTTCTACACCAGAGGTCAATTCCTCTTGGTCAGCTCTGACCACAAGCTAATCACCCTAGACATCCACATCCAGCTCTCACCCCCATTAGGGAAACAACCGTAAAAAATTTCTCCAAAGCCAACTTTGCACTTCTTAAGACAGAAGTGGCAAACTTCACAACACCCATGCAGATGGGCAATAGAGGTACGACTGCTAAATCCTACACAAATGCACTTTATAAGCACTTACACAAGTGCATGGATTGTGCTATCCCTAACAGAACCAAGATGCTATCCTCCAAAAAAAGGAAGCCAATCTGGTAGTCTTCTGCCATAAACAAACTCTACAACAGAAGAAAGAAACTTTTGCAAAAAAAGAGTACAATCCCATGACTGGAGGAACTCTGGTCAGCCCCAGTAAGAAGCTGAGATCCCTCATAAAATCCTCCAAAGCTAGTTATGAAAACAAAATTGCCACTGATTCTAAAGACAACCACAAAGCATTCTATAGCTATGTCAAGAATCTCAATGGCAACACTCAGATCTGCACTGAGTTACAGCACAATGGCACTAAATATACAGAATCAACTGATATGGCCAACATCCTGGCATATAGGTTCAGTGCTAACTTTATCCCCCTCTCACCCCCTAAAGGGGCCATCTCTATACTGGAAGAATGCAAAGTTCCTGTAATCACAGCTGCACAGCTAAAAACCTCTCTCTCTCTCTCCAAAACCAAGAACACAGCATCCATGGGACCTGACAACATCCCAGGCTGCCTTCGACATGAACTGCAGAATGAACTGGCACCCTACCTAAGTGCCATGTTCAGTCATAGCCTCACCTCAGGCTTTTTGCCCATTGAATGGCGCACCACGATGGTTATCCCACTCCACAAACGGGGAGCCATGACAGACCCCGGGAACTAGCGCCCCATTAGCCTGATGAGCCTAGTCTGCAAGGCCATGGTACGTATCATCATGGAACTCATAAACAAAGACATTGGAGATCTCCAAACTCTGGACCCCACACAGTTCGGGTTTGTAAAAGGCAGATCATGTCTCCTAAACCTGATAGACTTCTTTGAAGCAGTCACCAAAGCCATAGATGAGGGTAAGGTGGTTCACCCAACCTATTTAGACCTCGCCAAGGCGTTCAACACCATCCCCCACTCTGAATTTATAGATAAACTCACTAAACTAGGTATAAATCCTTATGTTACAAGATGGGTTGCCAACTGGTTTTCTGACAGAACCCATACTGTGAAAGTAGCAGACTGCAAATCAGACTTCAGACCAGTGACAAGTGGAGTACCACAGGGTTCAGTCCTGGGTCCTCTCCTATTTGGTATCTACTTCTCTGAAGTACAGGCTAACACAGAAGGTCTTTGGCTAACTAAGTTTGCAGATGACTGCAAACTAGGAGCCATAATCGAAACTCCTAACAATGTGGACTTCTTACAAAAGGTCCTCACTGAGACAGATGCTTAATGTCAAAGCCATGACCTCAAGCTCAATGCCAAAAAGTGCATTGTCATCCCCTTTGGTAAAAACTCTGTACCAATGAACTACCACATAGGCGGTAGTCTGCTTAACACCGAAAGTGTGATGAGACCTTGGGACACAGGTGGACAGTAGGCTTTCCTTTGATAATCACATCGCCACAGTGGTCAGGAAATCCTTCTACGTGGCACACCTCATCACAAAAGGTTTCTCATCCAGAAAAAAAGAGGTCATTGTTCCCCTCTACTCATCACTCATTAGACGCATTACAGAGTACAATGCTCCTTTTTGTATGTACCTCGCAAGACATCTACAACAACTGGAAAGGCCACAGAAATACCTCACAAAGAGGATTACTGGCATCAAACAGATGCCCTATGCAGACTGTCTCAAAAAACCTCTAGCTTTACTCCGTCGCATATCGCCTACTCAGGGGCGATCTCTACCTAACATACAAAGCTATGTCAAACCCAGAGCTCTTTGACATGCTCCACTTAAAAAAATCCCAGTCCGTTCGAGCTACACGCTCTAGGGACCTAAACCTTGTCACCACAATAAACAGAACATGGTGGAGGGATAGATTCCTGTCCCAGAGACTTCCCATACTCTGGAACAGACTACCTATCTATGTCAAACAGAGCTCCTCAGTACTCTTCTAGAAAAATCTTGATGATTGCATGGGAAATAGGAAATTCACCCCAGGGATCACATCTGTGGCTCTGCTTGACAGGGGCACAGGAAAATAATTTTCTTGGGTGGCGAAAGCTAGGGTACCTTTTTGGCTAGGCTTGTATAGGCCCTAGGGCCAATAGCCTAGTACCTACTTATGAAACTATACCTGCTATACATACATGACATACCCTTGCACTAAGAGGTTGATACTATTGGTGCTGAGGTACGACTCCACTCCATGTTCTGGACATATGGTAAACATATATGTATATATATATATATATATATATATATATATATATATATATATATATATATTCATAGATTAGATTCATAGGTTAGTACTAACCTATGAATCTATGAATATATATATATATATATATATATTTATATTTGTATATTTATATAAATATATATATATATATATATATATATCTATATACACATATATATATTTATACATATACACATTTATATATGTCAACCCATATACAGATGTATAGATATATATGCACATATAGTTCTAGATATCTACATATATATATCGACATATATATATATATATATATATATCTAAAATTAACCGCACTCAAAAAAATTGAACGAAGAGAAGAAATTTTAACTAAGAAATGAACTGTGACAATAAAGCATTCAAAATAGTAAATCACACCAACAACTGTTGTAGAACTTTAGCGCTTTCGTCTTATTTATTATCAAGACTTCTTCAGAAAGACATGTTTCATAACATGTCTTTCTGAAGAAGTCTTGATAATAAATAAGACAAAAGCGCTAAAGTTCTACAAGAGTTGGTGTGATTTACTATTTTTTGAATGCTTTTATTGTCACGAAGTTCATTTCTTATATATATATATATATATATATGTACATGCATATGTGTGTGTGTGTGTGTGTGTATATATATATATATATATATATATGTATATATATATATATATATATATATATATATATATATATATATACACATACACACACACACAGATCTATATATGGCTATATATATGATGCACTATACAGATGTGTATAAATACATATATATGAATATATATGTGTATGTACATGTAGACCTATATCTACACATATATATATATATATATATATATATATATATATATATATATATGTTTAGATCCATATAATTGTCATGTGTAAACATTACGGTTGTGTATACCTTCCCAGATGTATCACACCATATGTATCTGATATGTGTATATTTAGATATAACATATGTGATGCAACAGTAATATCACTAACAAGTACTATACAATTGTAGAAGTCACAGCAGTTGTTCAGTACTATACAATGTCTACTGACAGATGTATTGGAAAAACAACTGTCTTCACAGCTCTCATGGTGTAGTGGTTAACTGTTGTGACTTTTGTGTACAGTGTCCTGGGTTCAAGACCTTCAAGGGCTGTTTGTTATTGTTTCTGGGCAGAACAAGGGCTGTTGGATACAGAGTGGTTAAGGCAGTTCTGAGCAGCTTTAAGCAGGTTTGTGCAGGTTTGCAAGAAGCTAAGTGGTTCTAAGGTACTATTAAATGTATGGCTTCGTTTACCAGTGTGCAGATGTGCTTAGCTGTTACATTGCAGCAATGCTGACACCTGCTAAGCATGCCTCAGCCCTGGTAACCAGTGCTCACATCCCAGTCTGATAACATAGCAGGGTAATGACTTCTGTAGTAAGTGTATCTAATGCCATGTCCATAACATGTGTCTGTGTGCTGTCATTACAGTAGCAAGGGGCGTTAGTCTCCTGTCTGGGACACTTAAGTATATATGACCTGTACAACACTCTTATCCATGTAAATGTGTTACCAAGGGTAGTATCCCAGGTAATATGCAGTCACACTGGTATGTAGTGTATCATGACATTACTACTTTTGACAATGCTTTCCCAAGCAAGAGTAGATTGCTAATTGTAGTACTGACAACAAACACCCCTGCATGCATAGATGGACTCTTTGAGTCCTCACTGTTGTGTTCCTGGTGTGTAAGCTGCGTCACATTATATATTTCCTACTGGATAATGATCTGACATGTGGAAAATAACTGTAGACTACTGTCTGTATAGCACATGTCAGTGAGGGCTGCCGTCATGTAGTAATGGGATACCTATCGGTGTGAGACTTCTGTCTATCAACACATTCATCCTACTGCATAGGTAGTTGGTGAGCTGATGTCTGTCAGTCCCTGTACAGATGTCAGGTATCCATTTTGGATATGTACAGGCAATCTATGCTTGACTGACACTGACATGTCTGCCCAGCTGTGTTATAACTGGCACAGATAGGACTCAGCACCCTGTATGCACCACATGCCATGGATACCTCCACTACACTTTCACAGTCAACAGAACATGCTTGGGTACAGGTCTCCAAGATGTACACTAACCATGTTATGTAATAACATGCTGCATACATGTCAACTGGAGCACCTCACAGGCCATTTGCAGGCGGCACCCAGAGGATTGGCTGATGGATGTCACTCTCACTCCGAGGGTGAGCACAGTGGTATCTGTAGATAGATGGCCTGCTGGCACATGACGGGTGGCATGATACCACTGTACACACATCCCCTACACTTCCCATCGCTCCATGGACAGTAGCCAGGTACATACCTATGAACACCTGCATTGATGCACCCCAGTACTAACAAATGTGTACGTGTGCATTACTGAGGATATCAGTGTCTGTGTGTTAGTAGACCTGTAGTTGGGAATACCCTGAGGCCCTTCACACCCACTGCACCACCCATTGCCATAGTTAGATGTGGCTGCTGCTGTACCGTACATTACATGTATCTTGGTTATGCTCCTGTCTCTAAGGGCTACTTGGGCCTTGCAGTACCAGCACAACACTGTTGTACAAATGGGTTGATAGGCCTTGGATTCCCACTGAGTTCTGGCAAGTGTGTGTATGTGTGCATGCGTGTATGTATGTAGGGTACAGCATTCCGAGGCCCCATACTCCTGTTACAATCATTGCCACACGCATGTGCTTTAGATGCATATTCCTGTAGTAGCATTCTTGGGCTCAACAGGGGGTTGTATTGTAGTCCTGGTCAGTGTGTGATGGTGGGTATGTCAGAGTGTCATCATTGGTTCCAGTGCTTACAATATCCACAGTGGGGTGTGGGTGCTGGTATACTGTCATTACACCATGGTACTCCCGGTACATGTCCTATATACCACTGTACGGTGACCACTGTCACCATCAACCATACAAGTAACTGATAACACTATCCAGCGCAGTTATGCATGTGCTGTGTGCAGCCTACCTGTAACACATTGGACACACTGACAAGGTAGTTAGCACTGATAGGCCCAGGTCTCTCAGATGTGTGTCTGACTGTTATGTGTTTGTTAATGTATATATGATGGTATGTCACACTATGTATTGTCCATATACAACCATTACATCCCCCATTGCCATACTGTACATTCCTGGGGATGTTCTGCATCTAACATGTAACCTGGAACACACCTCATCCTAAATGCTGTGTAGTGTGTGCATTTAAAGCCACACACATCAGTAGCATTACATACCTAGGTAGGGGTCTAGTCCCGGTGTTGCCAAATAAGAGTGTACGTGTTTGTGGAGGGATCTACTTCAGGTTGCTGAATATACATGTCCCAGGGGGTCATCTGTCCATGTGGCACAGGCAGTAACTGTTATACAGACCTGTGACATGTGTTCAACTGTATCCAGGATATGGCACAGCCATGGCATCACCACAGTGCCATACCCCTTGTGAGATATGGCAGCAGACCATCCTCCTGCTGACACATGGATACCTACAGCACAAATGGATAACATTATAGAGACCACAATCACTCAGTGTTACTAACAGCTATAATACATCATGGCTGGGCAGCTACACTACCTGACATGTAAGCATTAAACATTACTGCTGACAACATGTTACACAGCAGCACATTGGTACATTGTAGTACAGTCACCATGTGCATCAGAACCATATTAGCCTGTCCCTGCATCGATGCTATGGATGACAGGGATGTGGTAGAGGTATCATATGCACAGGGTGTGTTGTTGGTTTGCTAGAGACCTAGGGTGGGCCATACGTTTGACACCATGTATGTGAGGGTTTAAGTTACTGATATGGCCGTGGTGATGTGATGTGTGTAGGTATGGGTTGCCCTAGGTGCGTTTGTATTGTGTGCGGGTATGCATGCACACAGTTCTGCTATGTGGCTGCCCTGTACAGGTGTTTGTTGGACAGCTGCAGACCATACCTGGCAGGGTATGTAGTTCACCACCTCCGGCTACAGACATGAGAACTGTGCCTGCCAGGGGTTCCACGGGCATGTCCAGGTACAAGTCTCGATATACTACTCTCCCCTGATGATGATATATGTCCGCTGGAACCAGGTCCCTCCTGGGACTGGCCAGGGCCGTGTGCATGTGGCCTGGTGTGGACAGCGTCCCCCTGCAGTGCCTGGACTGGTACTGCCACTACGGGAGCGACTTTGTGTCCTTGCACATCTACGTTGACCGCCAGATGTTGTTGTTGCTGGCCTATGTCCACATGGCCGTAGCAGCAGTCCCAGCACATGCTCTAGCACGGACAATCCACGGATGAGGAGGCCCACCATCTCACCTCACCATCTCTCCATGACTCTATATAATAATGGTGGGCACCTACAAGAACACAGATGTTGTCACAGCTGAAAAAACAGCCCTCTGCAGCCTCAGACCCTGTCTGGTGTACCATTTTGTACATGCCTGTGCCTCCATGACAGCCTGAAACTTACGTCTGGTGGTACCAGATGTGGCACTTCTGCCAGGGGCATGACAGCGACCTTCCCATGAGCACACCTGTACATCTGCCTATGTGGTACCCTGCTAGACATCCGGCTATGGCTGCTGTGTCCAGACCCAGCAGCCAGAGATACCACACTGTCCTGTGCACTGCCACCAACCGCCAACTTTCCCTCTGCTGGCCACTGATGATGGGTTATCTGTAGGCACTGTGACTGTGTGCGGGGATGGGGTGGATAACAGGGGGATGTCAAATGATGGTGCAGTTTCAGTCTCTGGCAACCCCGCCTGTACCTCAACATACCTATCATCATTTTCATTTCTGTATGAACACCAACATCAGATTGCATGCAGGAGGGACCCGGAGACACCTCGCCACCTGTGAGGGGAAAACAAGAAACACGCTTTAAGACCTGTACATCTTTGCTTAACAGTACACACATATATACACACACACACACAATGACATTCCACCATAATAACTACCTGTCTCCGAGTTTACAGACTGTCTCAAGTTTATTTTGTTAAGTTTCCCATTCTGCATCACACTTGGAAACCTACACTCATTAATACCAATTATTAACGTATCATTATTCTAATTGCCTAGACAAATGACCACAAATCATGACCTGTTACTCCATTACCTCTTTGACTTGATTGGAGTTGTTTTTACAAGGCCTCATCACTGTCATCCAGTGTTCACCCTGGGTTTGTCCAGACATCTTGAGCATGGCCCCCATATGTTAGAGGCTACTACAGTCACTCAATGTCACGCACTGGAGTGGCATACATAACCATTGCTCAGTAGATGCAAGATCTGTTGCTCTATGGCCCCCATATGTTAGGGGCTACTATGGTCACTCAATGTCATGCACTGGAGTGGCATACATAACCATTGCTCAGTAGATGCAAGATCTGTTGCTCTATTAACTTATTATGTGGACAACAGTAATATTTGGTTACACTCTCTGGTGTTGTCTAGTAATTCCCCAATGCATCTGCAGTGCTGCATACATGGATATTCTTTCACCTGTCTGCCGATTGCAGTTTTAACAGTATACCTGGTGTCTAGTTTCCCTCCCAGTGCATGTTCCATGCTACAGACCTTATTATACTATCAGCTGTCTTGAGATTACATATCAGACAAGTATTCATGGTGTCTCATGTGTCGGTCCATGTCCATGTACTGCACAATTCCAAAGGGAAGCCGAGATGTTTGAACAACCCCACATTCACACATGTGCATACATGGACACACACACAAACACACACACACACACATCCTACATGCATCAACCCCCTTCCACTCCACCAGGTTTCACTTGCAGACAAAATAACCCCCCCACACACACACACACTTACAGGTAAGGTTGCATGAAGATATTACACACACACAGACCTGCCATTACCCATCTATCAACATGCATAACATATGGTACTCAACAGCATGCAGTGCAGCTATAGTCAATCCATGCTAGCAACAGTAAACGTGTGGTGCATGGGCTATATTAGTAGCTGATGCCCCTTACCCAGTAAAACACTGCACCAATGTACACAGTATTGCTATGCACCTGTTTAGCACCCTGCCATGTACTGTGCACCATACCTCACAGGTGTATACACCATTGCTGAATGTGCATTACTGTGTCAGCTATGTCTGCTCTGCTTTTCACAACCCCTATGTGTTTGTCCAACACATACCTGGGATGATATGTGGACAGATGTCATTTGTGAATGCCTGCTGTCTGATTTACAGATATCATCATCAGTGGTGTGTGTATGAACAATGAGTTAAAATTACACTGACAACCGTCAACCCTTACAGTGGCTATGGGGTGTGTGCACACCCTTAATGATATGACACCTTCTTCCCTGATATGCCATAGGACCACATTACTGCATGTTAACATTACATGAGCCTGATATGTGACATATGTCTTGTACAATCAAATGCAGTGTCAAA
Organism: Protopterus annectens; assembly: GCF_019279795.1. NCBI lineage: Eukaryota > Metazoa > Chordata > Ceratodontiformes > Protopteridae > Protopterus > Protopterus annectens. The sequence continues at coordinate 1,952,156,545 of NC_056725.1, read as the reverse complement.
CAAATGTGTTAGTTGTGCTGATGCTGATTGAGATGCATACACTTTGTGGGTGCATATGTGTACACGCCCTTATCATGATGGTTTGTTGCACCTACTGTTATGTGTACTGCAGCAGTCAGTATTCCTGGTAGGAGTATACTAAGATGGGACATCTGCATTTGCCAGTATATGGTCAGTCTGCCCTACACGTCCCCCAACTCTGCATGATTGCAAGATCTACTCTTATGTACATCCCTTGGAGTTCACATACTGCTGTCACTATTGCTGTGGAGTCAGGGTTATATCTGCCACAGTTCCTGACCCTGACTGTGTGCAGATACAGCCATTCGTAGCATCCTTTGGTTCCCTGCTGCAGTGTACTGTTGTGTCATGATGACACCCCCTCCCCACCTTTAGCCTTTTTGCAGATGCTTGATAACTATGGCCTACACATGCGAGACAATTTGCAGTGTCCCAAACACTGAACATCACGTGTAACAGCCTAGTCCCAGCTAATGAATGGCAAACATACAGGTGTACACTGGCACAGTACCGATGGGGATGGTGGGCTTGAGGTGGGTGAGGTGTTGGTTGTGCAGCACATGTATCGTACATGATACTGTCTGTAGGTTTTCAACATGGTCTTGGTAAACCAGTACACATTGCAATGCATGCCTTTTGGGGACCTTTTCTGTTGTACATACGCTACCTGCAGAGAGGCCTGGCTGATGTTTCCTGTGGTACAACTGTCACATCTGATTACCCTAACCCATGGGCCACACGTTTGCAGGGTCCAAGTAATTGCTGACATGGGTACTGCACAGCCAGTACTTGATAGACATTCCTGCAACTCCATCAGTGTTGTGGCATGTTACTAGGCAGCCTGCATGATCGGTTTGCTACATGTGACATCATCTGTCTTGGATGGACATCTGTTTATTTCCTACATTATTCCTTTCCCATACATCCTCGCCACATACAGGACTGCACTGTTTGCCATGGTATATGCATTGGTGAGGTATGGCTACATGTCCAGCTCATGGGTGCTACTTGTTGGGTATGAGGCCCATGCTATGGCATGTAAGATGTGTGCAAGCCACAGCTGCCTGTGTTGCAGGTAAGTTTGCACATTTGATAGCCAAACATCTTGAATAGCAGACCAATTCTTGGTGTGACATTGGGGACGTGTACTTGCTAGAAGTTGTATTTCCATGACAAATGCATGCAGTCAGTACCTGAACAGCTGCTTCCACTATATTTTATCTGGAGTGCCTGAACACATATGCTTCTAGTGTTTGTGAAGGTATGTATTCCCTATATTTGCTGCCCTAACATATGATTCCATATTACACATGCATTGCTCATGTTAAGACCACATTGCAGGTTGTAAGGGTTGCGGACAGCAGTATTATGATATGCCATAGTGTAGATCTGTAACGGCTGCCATTGTAAAACTGGTATATACACTGTTGTAGCACTGTATAAGGGTGCTGGTTCACTCATGACCCTACTGTAGGCCATTTGTCCCACCATTATGTTCATCTTTGTGCACACATTTTGCAATGACAGGATGTTAGTTATATTGCAGGAGTCTGAAATACCCTTCAGATACACCATCATAGTGGCCACTGTGATGCAGTGCAGTTAACAGCAGCAATATGTGAACATGTATGGCATGCATTATGGGTAAGTGTGTTAAATGTGTGCATGGAATATACCATAGCCATAGCATGACTGGTGTATTGGCAAACCTGAACAAAAAACATACTCACCAGCTACAGGCTGCTGCCTTGGAGGTATACCAGAGAGACCTACATAAGTGTATCAGAGATGTGATATCAGTAGCCACAGCTGTAGCATTGGTACAGGGTGGGTGCAGCATTACAGTACAAGCCCACAGTACTACAGATTATGCACATCTGTTTATTACTACTACTACGCAGCAACAGACTATGTATATGTCATTTCACATATGCATGATCTAACCGTACAGATGCAGATGGATGCTCAGCAGTGGTCTACTGATGTGCCCCGTGGCCTTACCTGTACGCTCCTCTGCCATTGTGTGGGTAGCACTCACCTCTGCTATGCTCTCCGCCAGGTGTTGTGTGTGCGAGTGGGCAGGTGCCCCGAGACTGGCAAGGCGCTCCTCAACATGTGTCGGGGGGGATGGATGGCATGACCTCCCCTGTTGTGAGATGATTCCCCCCTGAATGCAGCAGCACGCCGACGGGCATTGCGAAGTAGGTCTGTGCAATGATGCCGGACCTGCTCATAACTGCGGTTATGCAGGCTGACATCATTTATCCTGTGGACAAGATCGTTCCACAGGGTGGTCTACTCCTGCTGCTCATGGTCTGTTCTGCCAAACAACACATGGTAGCGCTGCACCAGGTTTCTGATGATGACCTCATTCTCGGCCGCTGTATAAGCAAAAAGCCTCTCACGGGACATCTTGTCTGAAAAACATAAAGATGGAAACAGGTCTGAGCAACTCAAACAGCAAGGTTATCATAGTTCTTAATACACATCTATGTCTCCACCCTACCATATCTGCAACAACAGTCTGATCACACAACTCAATAGGTATGGCTACAGAATACCTACCATTGGGACATATATCGTATTGTACCACACTTTGTGTTTTGTGTTTGTAGCCATATTCCCTGTGGGGACACTATCATTGCTGGCATGTTACGGACAATGTCACCTGCATGCCATTGTAAGGACCACTGTGGTTCCATATATGCATGTGGTCTGTTTGCTATGTGATTGCTGCAGATCTGTTGCTTTGTGTTATTGGGGATATCTATGCATCATGTTGGACATGATCCGGGAATGTGTGGACTATTACTATCCACATATGTCATATAACAGTGACACAATAGCATGTTTATGGAACAGTTGCCAGCATAACCACCTCTCCCACCTCTTCTGGCCATGTTACCAGGCCACATCACATGTGGGACCCACCCTGGGGCCTCTTCATCTACTGGTCTCGCACTACCTTCAGGTGGAACCACCTCAGGGGATGGTGTCCCCCCCCCCCCGGGAGCACACACAGACATGATCCTGTCACCCGAGGTCAGGTCCAGGGTCTGGTGCATAGGGAGCTCCACAGAGACTTGGGGGATATGCTACAGCACCTTGAGGCCCTCAGTACACACTCACAGGGTCTACATGCTCCTCCTGCTCAGCCTCCAGCCCAGGCCCCTTCAGGGCCGTGAAGATGATGTTGTGACTGGCAATGGGTGGGGGCCTTGTTCCCATTGTTTCCATATGGGGGCTCATAGGGCTTCCACATCACAGACGGCACTCCCCATCCAGGGTGTTTACCCACCCCATGTGTCATATACCACCCCTGTAATCTGTCTTCTCTAGCTTCCAACCCAACCCACCTCCACAAATATACCTGCTATCCTTTCCCAAATTCCCAATCCCACCTTCACAAACAAGGGCAATGTGGTCCCAACATGGAGTTCACACATGACATAACCGTCCATGTTGCACACACTGCTGTATGTATATGTGTGTATTGATATGTGCGATGTTCCTTCACACGTAGCATGCAGCACTGTGATACAAAACTAGAGGACATGTATTTATATACATAGGTGTGTGTGTTTGTATATACATATAAATACATACAGGTGTCTGTATATCTGTAGACATACATGTGTGTGTATGTATATATATTGTCTGTATATATGTAGACATACATGTGTATGTATGTGTATATATATATATATATATATATATATATATATATATATATATATATATATATATATATACACACACACACATATATATATATATATATATATATATATATATATGTATGTATATATATATATATATATATATATATATATATATATATGTGTATATATATATATATATATACACCTGTATATGTGTGTATATGGGGTGCATTTAGACATCAGGTCCACAGTCTCTAATTCTCCTTCTTGCACAGCTGCACTGTTCTGCCTTGCTACAACACAGACAGGTACCACATGCGGATACAGCCTAACATTAGGGGGTTATATATAGGGACATATTGCAGGTAAGCCTATTACACATCTATGTCATTTCTGCATGCTACATTACATGTTAACTTGACTGCCCTGCAAGTGGTGGGCTCTGGAACCCATGTGTCCATCATAATGGCATTACTTCCACCACCAGGTATTGGCCACACCAATATACATGTTTTGCATTGCACAATACACACTATGATGGCTTACATCTTGTCAGTCAGTGCTGATCTACACAGTTGACGGGTATGGCCCATTACCCACAGGG